>NW_016808228.1:2439197-2509325 GCF_001698545.2 Rhinopithecus bieti | reverse complement strand
AAAAAAAAAAAAAAAAAAAAAAAAAACAAATCATTCAATTTTAAAATGCACAAAAGACCTGGCTGGACATTTCTCAGAAGAAGACATATGGCTGTGTGCAGTGGCTCACGCCTATAATCCCGGCACTTTGGGAGGCCAAGGTGGGCAGATCACTTGAGCTCAGAGTTCAAAACCAGCCTGGACACCACAGTGAGACTCTGTCTACAAAAAACTACAAAATTAGCTATGCGTGGTAGCACACACTTGTAATCCCAGCTGCTTGGGAGGCTGAGGTGGGAGGATTGTTTGAACCTGGGAGGCGGAGGTTGTAGTGAGCCAAGATTACACCACTGCACTCCAGCCTGGACAACCAAGTAAGACTCTGTCTCCAAAAAAAAAAAAAAAAAAAAAAACGTTTTTAGTTTAAAAAAAAAGAAAAGAAAAGAATTCAGATCCTTGGCCAAGTACAGTGACTCATACCTGTAATCTCAGCACTTTGGGAGGACAAGGTAGGTGGATCACTTGAGGTCATCAGGAGTTCAAGACCAGCCTGGTGAAACCATGTCTAAAAATTAATCAGGTGTGGTGGTGCATCCTGTAATCCCAGTTACTCAGGAGGCTGAGGCATGAGAATCACTTGAACCCAGGAGGCACAGGTTGCAGTAAGCCACTGCATTCCAGCCTGGGTTGGCAGAGTGAGACTCTGTCTCAAAAAAAAAAAAAAAAAAGAAGAAGAAGGAAAGAAAGGAAATCAATGTGTCAAAGAGATGTCTGCACTCCCATGTTTACTGCAGCACTATTCACAATAGCCAAGATATGGAGTCAACCTAGGTGTACATCAATGGATGAATAGGTATAGAAAATGTAGTATACATACATAATGGAATATTATTCAGCCATAAAAAAAGAATGAAATTCTGTCATTTGCAGCAACTGGATGGAATTTGGGGTCATTATATTCAGTGAAATAAAACAGACAGAGGAAGTCAAGTGTAGCATGTTCTCATTCATATGGGAGCTAAAAAAAAAAAGTGGATCTCATGGTGGTAGAGAGAGGAATGGTGATTACCAGAAGCTGCAAAGGAATTGGGGAGAGGAGGATGAAGAGAGGTTGGTAATGAGTACCAATGAAGTTTTTGTTGTCATTTCAACAACATTCACAGCATCTTCATCAGGAGTAAATTCCATCTCAAGAAACCAGTTACTTTGCTCATCCATAAGAAGCAATTCTTCATCCATTCAAATTTTATCATGATATTGCAGTAATTCAGTCACATTGTCAAGTTCCACTTGTAGTTCTCTTGCTCTTTTTGTCACATCCGCAGTTACTTCCTCCACTGAAGTCTTGAATACCTCAAAGTCATCCATGAGGGTTGGAATTAACTTCTTCCAAATTTCTGTTAATGTTGATACAATGACCTGCTCCCTTGAATCACAAATGTTCTTAATAGCATCTAGAATGGTGAATTCTTTCCAGAAGGTTTTCAATTTCGTTTTCCCACATCTATAAGACGAACCACTGTATATGACAGCTATAGCTTTACAAAATGGATTTCCCATTAAGACTTGAAGCACTTTGGGAGGCCAAGGCAGGCGGATCACCTAAGGTCAAGAGTTCGAAACTAGCCTGGTCAACATGGCAAAACCCCGTCTCTACTAAAAATTAAAAAATTAGCCAGGTGTGGTGGCTAATCCCAGCTACCCAGGAGGCTGAGGCAGGAGAATCGCTGGAACCCAAGAGGCAGAGGCTGCAGTAAGCCGAGATTGCACCCGCTGCACTCCAGCCTGGGCAACAGAGCAAGACTGCATCTCAAAGAAAAAAAAATAGACTTGAAAGTTGAAATTATTCCTTGATCTATGGGCCACAAGATGGATGTTGTGTTAGAATGCATGAAAACACATTAATCTCCTTGTACACCTCCTTCGGGGCTCTTAGGAAAGTGCATTGTTAATGAGCTATAATATTTTGAAAAGATTTTTTTTTTTTTTCTGAGCAGTAGGTCTCAATGTGAGCTTAAAATATTAACTAAATCAAATTAAACCATGTTCTAAACAGATGTGCTGTCACCCAGGCTTTGTGGTTCCATTTACAGGGCACAGGTAGAGCAGATTTAGAACCCTAGGATTTTCAGAACAGTAAATGAGCATTGGCTTCAGCTTAAAGTCACCAGCTGCAATAGCCCCTAAGAAGAGAGTCAGCCTGTCTTTTGAAGCTTCGAAGTCAGGCATTGACTTCTCTCTAGTATGAAAGTCCTGGATGACATTTTCCAACAGAAGGTCGTTTTGTCCACACTGAAAATCTGTTGCTCACTGTAGCCCCCTTCGTCAATTAGCTTAGCTAGATCTTCTGGGTAACTTGCTGCAGCTTCTCCATCAGCACTTTTTTTTTTTTTTTTTTTTTTTTTTGTATTTTAGTAGAGACGGGGTTTCACCGTGTTAGCCAGGATGGTCTCGATCTCCTGACCTCGTGATCCGCCCATCTCGGCCTCCCAAAGTGCTGGGATTATAGGCTTGAGCCACCGTGCCCGGCCTTCCATCAGCACTTTCTACTTTACCTTATACTTTTATGTTATGAAGATGCCTTCTTTCTTTAAACTTCATGAACTCACCTCTGCTAGCTTCAAACTTTTCTTCTGCAGCTTCCTCACCTCTCTGAGACTTCATAGAATTGAAATAAGGCTGTCTCGTTTTCATATCATTCATATGTTCACAGGAGTAGCACTTTCAATTTCCTTCAATAACTTTTCCTGTTCATTCATAACTTGGCTAACTCTCCGGCACAAAAGGCCTAGTTTTTGGCTGTCTCAGCTCTTTTTTTTTTTTTGAGACGGAGTCTTGCTCTGTCGCCCAGGCTGGAGTGCAGTGGCCGGATCTCAGCTCACTGCAAGCTCTGCCTCCCGGGTTCGCGCCATTCTCCTGCCTCAGCCTCCGGAGTAGCTGGGACTACAGGCGCCTGCCACCTCGCCCGGCTAGTTTTTTGTATTTTAGTAGAGACGGGGTTTCACCGTGTTAGCCAGGATGGTCTCGATCTCCTGACCTCGTGATCCACCCGTCTCGGCCTCCCAAAGTGCTGGGATTACAGGCTTGAGCCACCGCGCCCGGCCTTGTCTCAGCTTCTGACATGCCTTCCTCCCTAAACTTAATCATTTCCAGCCTTTAAAAAAATTTTAATCTATTTATTTGTTTATTTAGAGATCAGGTTATGAGACTGGCTAATTTTTGTATTTTTGGTAGAGATGAAGTTTACCACATTGCCAAGGCTGGTTTCAAACTCCTGGGCTCAAGAGTTATGCAACTCTTCCTTTCACTTGAACACTGAGAGGCCATTGTAGGGTTACTATTTGGCCTAATTTCAATATCATTGTGTCTCAGGGGATAGGGAGGCCCAAGGAGAGAGAGACAGGGGAATGCTGGTTGGTGGAGCAGTCAGAACATACACATTTATCGGTTAAGTTCACTGTCTTATTTGGGAGTGGTTTGTGGTACTCCCCCAAAATTACAATAGTAATATCAAAGATAACTGATCACAGATCACTATAATAGATGTAATAATAATGAAAAAGTTTGAAATATTGCAAGAATTACCGAAATGTTACACACAGACACAAAGTGAGCACATGGTGTTGGAGAAATGGCGCCTATAGAGGCTGGAGGCAGGATTGCCAGAAACCTTCAATTTGTGAAAACGCAGTATCTAGAAGTACAATAAAATGAAGCCCCAAAAAAGAAGGTATCCCTAGATGGCAGTTGAAACTATGAATGTCCAGTGGGCCCAGTGGCTCAAGTCTGTAATCCCAGCACTTCGGGAGGCTGAGGCAGGCAGAGCACTTGAGGCCAGGAGTTTGAGACCAGCCTGGCCAAGAAAGCAACACCCCGTCTTTACAAATTATTAGTAGTAGTATTATTTGAGACAGTTTCACTCTTGTCGCCCAGGCTGGAGTGCAGTGATGTGATCTCAGCTCACTGCAACCTCCACCTCCTAGGTTTGAGCAATTCTCTTGCCTCAGCCTCCCAAGTAGCTGGGATTACAGGTGCCCACCACCACGCCCAGCTGATTTTGTATTTTAGTAGAGACAGGGTTTTACCATGTTGGCCAGGCTGGTCTCGAACCCCTGACCTCACGTGATCCACCCACCTCAGCCTCCCAAAGTGCTGGGATTACAGGTGTGAGCCACCACACCTGGCCTACAATTATTAAAAAATACAAAATTAGCCAGGCATGGTGGCATGTGCCTGTGGTCCCAGCTACTTGGGAAGCTGAGGCAGGAGAATCACTTGAACCTAGGAGGCAAATTGCAGTGAGCTGAGATCGTGCCACTGCACCCTAGCCTGGGTGGCAGAGTGACACTTTGTCTCAAAAAAGAAAAAAAGTTATGAAGGTGGAAGTTATTTCCTGGAGGCTGTGTAAACCTAGAAGAGAAGGGGATCCAAGGACAGAACTGTTAGAATCCTCCCATTAAGAGGCAGGTTAAGATTCAACAGGCAGGTCAAGTAGGAGGAAATCCATGAGACAATAGTATCCTGGAGATCAAGAGAAGGGAGTTTTGAGAAACAGGGTGCTGGGGACCAGTGTGCCATTTTACACATTAAGGTTCATAATGATGCAGAGTGGTGTTAGTTGGGAAAGAATGACTTTCCAGGCAGTCCGTATAGTGGAGCGTTGCCCGTGGTGAATTCTCCATTTGACCAAAGTCTGCCGTCCAGAAATTCAAACTTCCCCTCCTGCGAGTGTCACTATCAGAAACAGATTCTTTTACCCAAGGTCACATAGCCAATTAAAAAAAAAAGACCAGGTGTGGTGGCTCACGCCTATAATCCCAGCACTTTGGGAGGTCAAGGAGGGTGGATCACTTGAGGCCAGGGGTTCGAGACCAGCCTGAACAACATGGCGAAACCCTGTCTCTACTAAAATACAAAAAATTATCTGGGTGTGGTGGTGGGCAACTGTAATCCTAGCTACTTGGGAGGCTGAGGCAGAATTGCTCGAACCCAGGAGGCAGAGGTTGTAGTGAGCTGAGATTGCACCATTGCACTCCAGCCTGGGTGGTCTGTCTGAAAAGAAAAGAAAAAAAAAAACTTTTTTTTTTTCTTTTGTAGAGACAGAGATTCGCCACGTTGGCCAGGCTGGTCTTGAACTGCTGAGCTCAAGTGATTTGCCTGCCTTGGCCTCCCAAAGTGCTGGGATTACGAGTGAGCCACTGTGCCCGGCCACAGCCAATTTTCTTGAGGCTGCGTTTCATCATAAGTGTATGTCTATCAGATTTTAACCCAAGTTCACAAATACATTAATATAGGACATATACTAGAATGCCAGTCAATTTATTAATAAAATACAATTGTTAAATGCTCCAGTTGGCCTAACTAGTGCATTCTTCTTTCTCTCTGCAGTTCTGCTTAAGGGAAAGGCAAATTTTCAGTGTATTACTTTGTGAGTATAGAATGAGAACAAATATGTCGTTGATCTTATAGTTTCTCAGCCCAGCGTGAGACATTCTTAAGGGGTATCTTTGTCAAACAGTTGGCCTATTGAACCATTTTACTTTCAATACTTCCTTGGCTGACAAACACCTTCCTTCGTTTCTCCAAAAGGAGCGCAATATTAACTCTTTTGTTTTCTAGTTGCAATTCCAGTGCAATTCTTCCTGTCTGAGATTCTACATCCTGGCTGAGTTTCGATGGTTTCCAAATTCCTTATCCAGCCACTTAGGGTCTTTCGATTGCTTCCCTGCCCCAGAATTGCATTCATTTTCTGTGGTTTTTTACTAGTTTAACTCTTTGAGGGCAATCTTATTTCCAAGTTTCTGAGGGACATTTTGTTGGAACCGACAAACATTGCCAGTAAATTCAGATATCAAGTAGAATGAGGATTCAGTATGAAGCCACAGGGCTTGGCAAATGGAAGTCATTGGGGAGCTCAATGCTAGCAGTTTCGGTAAGCTTGTGGGAGTGGACCCCTGGGAGTGGACAAATGAATCTGAATTGCTTCGTTAGGGTATCCAGGAAGTGCTGGACCCTCAGAGTAAAATATAAGTAATTACAGACGAGATCCCTGCCCTGGTGTGGCTTATCTGAGCAGGAAAGGTGACCTAAAGTCACGACAATTGTCTAATGATACAGTTCGTGTTGTTGAGGAACTGTACAGAGCTGTGACGGCCTTTAAGAGGTGGCTCTGGCCTAGTGTAGAGGTTTAGGAAGGAAAGGTTCTGAGGCAGAGACGTAAGACTGGAGATGTGAAGGCGTGGCAGAATGGAGGAAGGAGCTTTGGCGTGCCCAAAAGACAGCCTGTGTGGCTACAGAGTGGAGAGCGAGGAGAACAGAACTAGGCGAGGCTGGTTAAGTAGAAAGAGTAAAATAAAAGCTCCTAGAACGAGGGGCTAGAGTGAGCAGGAAAGGGCGGGGAAAGGCGGTTCCACTTAGAAACTACAATTCCCAGGAAGCATTAGGCAGCCACAGGCGGATGTGAGGTGAGGCGGGAGCGGCGACCTTTGAAGGAAAAAAGGAAGTGTTTGGAAGACAGCGAGCGGGAGAAGCGGGGTCAAGTAGGTAGGGGCGCGGTGCGCGAGGGGCAGGCGGGCTCCGGCGTGCGAGGGCCTTGGCCAGCGGAGCGCTTCGCGGCTCCGTGTCGTCATAAGGCGGCGGCCATTTTGCGGGCGGAGGCGGCCCGGCGGGCGCTGGGAGAGCTGGGCCGGGCGGCGGGCGGGCCTGAGGCGGCAGGCTGCCGGGTGGCCTCGGCCACCCGCTAATCGCATCTTTTCCCGGCGTCTCGTCTGCAGAGGGAGCACTATGTCTGCGGAAATCCCCGAGGCAGCCTCCGCGGAGGAGCAGAAGGTGAGTGCGCNATAACTGATCACAGATCACTATAATAGATGTAATAATAATGAAAAAGTTTGAAATATTGCAAGAATTACCGAAATGTTACACACAGACACAAAGTGAGCACATGGTGTTGGAGAAATGGCGCCTATAGAGGCTGGAGGCAGGATTGCCAGAAACCTTCAATTTGTGAAAAACGCAGTATCTAGAAGTACAATAAAATGAAGCCCCAAAAAAGAAGGTATCCCTAGATGGCAGTTGAAACTATGAATGTCCAGTGGGCCCAGTGGCTCAAGTCTGTAATCCCAGCACTTCGGGAGGCTGAGGCAGGCAGAGCACTTGAGGCCAGGAGTTTGAGACCAGCCTGGCCAAGAAAGCAACACCCCGTCTTTACAAATTATTAGTAGTAGTATTATTTGAGACAGTTTCACTCTTGTCGCCCAGGCTGGAGTGCAGTGATGTGATCTCAGCTCACTGCAACCTCCACCTCCTAGGTTTGAGCAATTCTCTTGCCTCAGCCTCCCAAGTAGCTGGGATTACAGGTGCCCACCACCACGCCCAGCTGATTTTTGTATTTTTAGTAGAGACAGGGTTTTACCATGTTGGCCAGGCTGGTCTCGAACCCCTGACCTCACGTGATCCACCCACCTCAGCCTCCCAAAGTGCTGGGATTACAGGTGTGAGCCACCACACCTGGCCTACAATTATTAAAAAATACAAAAATTAGCCAGGCATGGTGGCATGTGCCTGTGGTCCCAGCTACTTGGGAAGCTGAGGCAGGAGAATCACTTGAACCTAGGAGGCAAATTGCAGTGAGCTGAGATCGTGCCACTGCACCCTAGCCTGGGTGGCAGAGTGACACTTTGTCTCAAAAAAGAAAAAAAGTTATGAAGGTGGAAGTTATTTCCTGGAGGCTGTGTAAACCTAGAAGAGAAGGGGATCCAAGGACAGAACTGTTAGAATCCTCCCATTAAGAGGCAGGTTAAGATTCAACAGGCAGGTCAAGTAGGAGGAAATCCATGAGACAATAGTATCCTGGAGATCAAGAGAAGGGAGTTTTGAGAAACAGGGTGCTGGGGACCAGTGTGCCATTTTACACATTAAGGTTCATAATGATGCAGAGTGGTGTTAGTTGGGAAAGAATGACTTTCCAGGCAGTCCGTATAGTGGAGCGTTGCCCGTGGTGAATTCTCCATTTGACCAAAGTCTGCCGTCCAGAAATTCAAACTTCCCCTCCTGCGAGTGTCACTATCAGAAACAGATTCTTTTTACCCAAGGTCACATAGCCAATTAAAAAAAAAAGACCAGGTGTGGTGGCTCACGCCTATAATCCCAGCACTTTGGGAGGTCAAGGAGGGTGGATCACTTGAGGCCAGGGGTTCGAGACCAGCCTGAACAACATGGCGAAACCCTGTCTCTACTAAAAATACAAAAAATTATCTGGGTGTGGTGGTGGGCAACTGTAATCCTAGCTACTTGGGAGGCTGAGGCAGAATTGCTCGAACCCAGGAGGCAGAGGTTGTAGTGAGCTGAGATTGCACCATTGCACTCCAGCCTGGGTGGTCTGTCTGAAAAAGAAAAAGAAAAAAAAAAAACTTTTTTTTTTTCTTTTTGTAGAGACAGAGATTCGCCACGTTGGCCAGGCTGGTCTTGAACTGCTGAGCTCAAGTGATTTGCCTGCCTTGGCCTCCCAAAGTGCTGGGATTACGAGTGAGCCACTGTGCCCGGCCACAGCCAATTTTCTTGAGGCTGCGTTTCATCATAAGTGTATGTCTATCAGATTTTAACCCAAGTTCACAAATACATTAATATAGGACATATACTAGAATGCCAGTCAATTTATTAATAAAAATACAATTGTTAAATGCTCCAGTTGGCCTAACTAGTGCATTCTTCTTTCTCTCTGCAGTTCTGCTTAAGGGAAAGGCAAATTTTCAGTGTATTACTTTGTGAGTATAGAATGAGAACAAATATGTCGTTGATCTTATAGTTTCTCAGCCCAGCGTGAGACATTCTTAAGGGGTATCTTTGTCAAACAGTTGGCCTATTGAACCATTTTACTTTCAATACTTCCTTGGCTGACAAACACCTTCCTTCGTTTCTCCAAAAGGAGCGCAATATTAACTCTTTTTGTTTTTCTAGTTGCAATTCCAGTGCAATTCTTCCTGTCTGAGATTCTACATCCTGGCTGAGTTTCGATGGTTTCCAAATTCCTTATCCAGCCACTTAGGGTCTTTCGATTGCTTCCCTGCCCCCAGAATTGCATTCATTTTCTGTGGTTTTTTACTAGTTTAACTCTTTGAGGGCAATCTTATTTCCAAGTTTCTGAGGGACATTTTGTTGGAACCGACAAACATTGCCAGTAAATTCAGATATCAAGTAGAATGAGGATTCAGTATGAAGCCACAGGGCTTGGCAAATGGAAGTCATTGGGGAGCTCAATGCTAGCAGTTTCGGTAAGCTTGTGGGAGTGGACCCCCTGGGAGTGGACAAATGAATCTGAATTGCTTCGTTAGGGTATCCAGGAAGTGCTGGACCCTCAGAGTAAAATATAAGTAATTACAGACGAGATCCCTGCCCTGGTGTGGCTTATCTGAGCAGGAAAGGTGACCTAAAGTCACGACAATTGTCTAATGATACAGTTCGTGTTGTTGAGGAACTGTACAGAGCTGTGACGGCCTTTAAGAGGTGGCTCTGGCCTAGTGTAGAGGTTTAGGAAGGAAAGGTTCTGAGGCAGAGACGTAAGACTGGAGATGTGAAGGCGTGGCAGAATGGAGGAAGGAGCTTTGGCGTGCCCAAAAGACAGCCTGTGTGGCTACAGAGTGGAGAGCGAGGAGAACAGAACTAGGCGAGGCTGGTTAAGTAGAAAGAGTAAAATAAAAAGCTCCTAGAACGAGGGGGCTAGAGTGAGCAGGAAAGGGCGGGGAAAGGCGGTTCCACTTAGAAACTACAATTCCCAGGAAGCATTAGGCAGCCACAGGCGGATGTGAGGTGAGGCGGGAGCGGCGACCTTTGAAGGAAAAAAGGAAGTGTTTGGAAGACAGCGAGCGGGAGAAGCGGGGTCAAGTAGGTAGGGGCGCGGTGCGCGAGGGGCAGGCGGGCTCCGGCGTGCGAGGGCCTTGGCCAGCGGAGCGCTTCGCGGCTCCGTGTCGTCATAAGGCGGCGGCCATTTTTGCGGGCGGAGGCGGCCCGGCGGGCGCTGGGAGAGCTGGGCCGGGCGGCGGGCGGGCCTGAGGCGGCAGGCTGCCGGGTGGCCTCGGCCACCCGCTAATCGCATCTTTTCCCGGCGTCTCGTCTGCAGAGGGAGCACTATGTCTGCGGAAATCCCCGAGGCAGCCTCCGCGGAGGAGCAGAAGGTGAGTGCGCGGGGCGTGGGGCGTGGGGCGTGGGCCCTGGGCCCTGGCCGGGGCCGGGTCTGGCGGGCGGCCTGCTCCCGCCGGGCGGAGGGGCGCGCCCTGCGTGCGGGGCCGAGGCGCCTGCGCCCCACTTTTGGCTTCCCGCAGTCACTGGCTGGTGCGCCGACAAACTGGGAGTTCCAGCGTGCCCCGCGTTTACTCCGAATCGTGCCTTTTCTAACACCTCCGTGGGTCGCGGTGTTCCTCAGTCACTTACATTTACGTGAGCGCCCAGGACGCAGTCTGGGCGTAGAGCCTAAAGTTTTTCTGTGAGCGTCAATTTGCTTAGGAAGTTTGATTTTTTTCTCTGAAGAACTCTCCAACTACTTGTATTGTAAGCGTGCGGTTCACGCCAAAGGCAGTGCCTCGTGTGCGGGCCACGATGTGGGCCGGGCTTGGCATTTCAGGGCCAACCCTTGTAACTATGGTCAGGGGTACAGTCCGGCCTTCAGTGCCTTCACCTGTAAAGGCGGAATCCTGGTGCTTGCCTCCCACGGCGGGGTGAGGCCTAGAGGAGGTGAGTCACCTGTAGTGTTCAGCGCAGTCTGTGCCAGAAAAGGTTGCAGTCAATAGGACTCAGATATGGTACTCGACTAAAAATCGAAAGGATGGAATTTTAAAATTTTACTCACGAAATTAATCAGGGTTTTATTGGAAACATAGGAATATTTTTAAAACGCACTTGTGCCTTCCTGATGTAGGGGAATAGGCCAGGAGTGTTAGTGTGGTTCAAATTATGACTATCAAGACTTTCTATTTAGGCTAGTGTTTGTCTCTCCCATTATAATTATTTCCACCGCCCTGCTCTCCTAGGTAGGTGTGACTGGCCGAGAAGTGAGAAAGGGCCGAGGTATTCTGTTTCCTAAATTGTTTATCAACAATTTTTCTTACAAATCAGGTTGTGTTGTCGTTAAATACGATTTTGGTCTACTGCTTGACCTTCGTGCGGGTTTCTGCTTAATGTTGCGCTTATGTCCTAATTAAGTTGGGAATTGGATTAGTGTTCTAAGGCCATTCCATATGTTCCATATGTTCTTAAAACCGTGTTAACTTCTCTTGAGTTGGGTGCTTCTGTTAGGATGTTAAAGTAATTGAAAAGCGAGAAAACAACGTATAGCATAGGTAAAAGTCGAAGTTGCCACATTATTTGAGAATATCCAGTGAAAATAGATATTTTAACACATTACCAAAACAATGAATTTGGGGGGGGCAAAAAATACAAATATTGAAGATTGCAATCTTAAAAGGAATATTAAGTATTACCTGCCTATTGTAAAAATACTTGTTGTGTTCATTATTGCTTGAAATTTAGGAACCCTAAAAAATAAGTCCCTATCTGTGGTGTTTTGTCTTAAACACTGACATCAAACTTAGCATTAACTTCTGGGGCACCGTAGTGTGCTGTGTAATTTTCTTTGATAAGTTCTGTTAGTGTGTTGCCAAAGTATGCAGTGTTGATTTCTAGAGTGTAAATACTTTTACTTGGAAAAGCCTAATGTGTCTTTTAACAATACTAAGGGTAGCTTGAACATTTTCTCTTATTGATTGTCTACATTAAACATTTAAGGTGCTTTGGTTTTAGCTGCTGTCATTAAAATCAACCAAAATATGTTAGGAATATAATGTTCCTTCTTAAATTCAGGATTGACTGTAAATGCTAAGTGGCTGTGGCATGGATAGTGTCCCTAACCATGAAGAAAATGTGCACAGTCACTTCTGTGTTCCTGTGGGCCAAATCACCTGTTTCTTCTATTTGGAGGATCAGTTCGATGACCTAAAAAATTGAGTTATTGTCTGTGTACCCAATTGACCCTCCACTTAAAGCCAAAGTATTCAGCTAAAAATACCTTTATAGTTTACTGGTAGGTTGCCTATTGCCTCTAAAGAATTAAGGGAGATAGCTGGGCCTTGCATGGAGTAAAAGCTAAGTCACTTTCTCTATCTTGAGTGGTGTGTGCTCCCTTGGTAAGAGAAGAAAACCAGATAGATTCCTATCTTGTATTAGGATACAATTAAATATGTACAAACATAAAAAATAAGTATAAACTCTTATCTCTTAACTTGTGTACCACTCTAAAACTAAAACAGCCAGGCATGGTGGCTCTTGCCTGTAATTCTGGCACTTTCGGAGGCTGAGGCAGGAGGATTGCTTGATGCCAGGAGTTTGAGACCAGTCTGGTCAACATAGTAAGATTCTGTCTCTACAAAAAATAAAAATAGGACTGGCACGGTGGCTCACACCTGTAATCCCAACACTTTGGGAGACCCAGACGGCGGATCACGAGGTCAGGAGATTGAGACCATTCTGGCCAACACGGTGAAACCCCGTCTCTATTAAAAGTACAAAAATTAGCTGGTCGTGGTGGCGGGTGCCTGTAATCCCCGCTACTCAGGAGGCTGAGGCAGGAGAATGGCGCAAACCCGGGTGGTGGAGTTTGCAGTGAGCCGAGATCATGCCACTGCATTCCAGCCTGGGCGACCGCAAGACTCTGTCTCGAAAAAAAAAAAAAAATTGGCCGGGCGCAGTGGCTCAAGCCTGTAATCCCAGCACTTTGGGAGGCCGAGACGGGCGGATCACGAGGTCAGGAGATCAAGACCATCCTGGCTAACACGGTGAAACCCCGTCTCTACTAAAATACAAAACTAGCCGGGCGAAGTGGCGGGCGCCGGGAGTCCCAGCTACTCGGGAGGCTGAGGCAGGAAAATGGCGTAAACCCGGGAGGCGGAGCTTGCAGTGAGCTGAGATCCGGCCACTGCACTCCAGCCCCGGCGACAGAGTGAGACTCTGCCTCAAAAAAAAAAAAAAATTTAATTAAATAAAAATAAAAATTAGCCAGGTGTGGTGGCATGCCTGTAGGCCTGTAGTCCCAGCTACTGGGGAGGCTGAGGTGGGAGGATCACTTGAGACCAGGAGTTTGAGGCTACAGTGAACTCCTTTAAAAATATTTTTTAAAAATTTAAAAGGCCGTGCTGTGGCCCACACCTGTAATCCCAGCTACTCGGAAGACTGAGGCACAAGAATTGCTTGAACCCAGGAGGCAGAGGTTGCAGTGAGTTGAGATCATACCACTGTACTCCAGCCTGTGCAACGGAACAAGATTCTGTGTCAAAAAATAAATAAATAAAATAAAATTTGGCCGGGCACGGTGACTCACACTTGTAATCCCAGCACTTTGGGAGCCCAAGGCTGGTGGATCACGAGGTCAGGAGTTCAAGAACAGCCTGGCCAATATGGTGAAACCCCATCTCTACTAAAAAATACAAAAATTATCCGGGTGTGGTGGCGCACACCTGTAGTTCCAGCTACTCAGGAGGCTGAGGCAGGAGAATGGCTTGAACCTGGGAGGTGTAGGTTGCAGTGAGCAGAGATCGTGCCACTGCATTCCAGCCTGGGCAACAGAGTGAGACTCTGTCTGAAAAAAATAAAATTTAAAATAGATTAAATACAAGCAAAGCCAGTCTAAATTTTTGATTGTGTGCTTGGTATTTTGCTGAAACTAAGTTTCCAATGTATTTGGAATATGACAGCAATTGTTAAAAGTTAAGGGAGTTTTTAAGTTTGTCAAGTAAACACTCCCCTAGGCCATGTGGTGGCTCAGTTCACCCTTTAAGAGTAAGCTATGTAGGCCCAGCACTTTGGGAGGCCGAGGCGGGCGGGTCAGGAGGTCAGGAGATCGAGACCATCCTGGCTAACACAGTGAAACCCCGTCTCTACTTAAAAAAAAAAAAAATACAAAAANAAGTTTCCAATGTATTTGGAATATGACAGCAATTGTTAAAAGTTAAGGGAGTTTTTAAGTTTGTCAAGTAAACACTCCCCTAGGCCATGTGGTGGCTCAGTTCACCCTTTAAGAGTAAGCTATGTAGGCCCAGCACTTTGGGAGGCCGAGGCGGGCGGGGCAGGAGGTCAGGAGATCGAGACCATCCTGGCTAACACAGTGAAACCCCGTCTCTACTTAAAAAAAAAAAAAAATACAAAAAATTAGCCGGGCGTGGTGGCGGGCGCCTGTAGTCCCAGCTACTGGGGAGGCTGAGGCAGGAGAATGGCGTGAACCCGGGAGGCGGAGCTTGTAGTGAGCCGAGATGGCGCCACTGCACTCCAGTCTGGGCGACATAGCGAGACTCCATCTCAAAAAAAAAAAAAATTAAAAAAAAAAAAAAAAGTAAGCTATGAGGTCACTGAGTTTCCAGAGTCATAGATACAATCACATTTTAAGTTCAGCTCCATTCTTTTCTCATTTTCTTGAACAGTTGGAGTAACCTGCTGAGTCTTTGTGCAAGAAAGCTCAGATGCAGAACCCACATAGCACTACTTAGATGCAACGTGGTGATTCAGATGCCGCAGAATATGCTTATATTTGTCTTTAAGATAACCACTGAAGTGAAAACAAAACATTTAGAAGTTTTGAGCACAGAGCTCATGAATCTATCAACAGTAAGCTAAGGCATGTGTACTAGACCTGGAGGGGAGAAGAGGCAAGTGGGAACTTAAAACAGATAATTCTGGCCCTGCAGGGTGGCTCATGCCTGTAATCCCAGCACTTTGGGAAGCCAAGGTGGGAAGATCGCTTGAGGCCAGGAGTTTGAGACCAGCCTGGGCAACATAGAAAAACCCCATCTCTAAAATATAATAATAAATCTACACCTGTAGTGTCACCTACTCCAGAGGCTGAGGGGAGGATCACTTGACCTCCAGGAGGTCAAAACCACAGTAAGCTTTGATGGCGCCACTGGGTGACCAAGGGAGACCCTGTCTAAAAAAAAAAGAGAGATGGTAATTTTAATTGCACTGTGAGCAGCTTATGCTTAGGGACCCTGGTTTATATGTCTGCTGTCTCACAGCACTCAACATTGTGCTTGACATTATTTACAAAATGGTTGAATGGATTTTTCTCAGAACTTTTCTGTTAAAACCTTTGCCGACGTACTATTTCAAAACAAATGACGATGCTAGTACCACAGAGAAGAATAGACCGTGGTAAGATGAAAACCTTAGCTTAGACCCACTTAAGATCTCTTGAACGAAACTACAGGGATGTGTGTATATATTTTTTCGTTTGTGTTGTAGCCTTAATTTTTTTTTTTTAAGATCTCAATAGCAGGTTTTCTAGAGGTTGTAAGACTCACCAAACTAACATGTCGTGGAAAGGATACCTACAGTAAAGCTGTCGATGACATTGTCAGGTAAAAGATACAGGTTGGTGCCTTTATGAGTGGTAGAAGAGGAAAAGAACCTTTATCTAAATTATTTTAATATATCAACCATAAAGAGATATAAATTGTTTTCCGATGCTTCCAGTATTTTAAAAATAGGAGTTCATATTGGTATTTTCAGGGGCTCTTTTGACACTACTTTTGGTTACCTAAAGGCTCAAGAATATTTTTGTTATGTTTGAGACAGGGTCTTGCTCTGTCGCCCAGGCTGGGGTGCAGTGGCACAATGATAGCATATTGCAGCCTTGAACTTCTGGGCTCACCTAGCCTTATACCTCAGCCTCCGAGTAGCTGGGGCTGCAGGTGTGAGCCACCGCCACATCCATGTTTTCTGTTTCTATTCAGAGTGAACACATCATGCACCCTTGGTCTTTGCAACCATCGATTCCTAACAATCTGGAGGTAAACGTCAGAAAAGTTTTTAAGTGTTTCTCTTAGCTGTCTTAGCAGTTTGCTATACAGCAGTTTGTTAGGATTGCTTCTTTTGTTTGTGCAAGACTTTTAATACTTAACAACTTTTAATCCTGAAGCTGTGTTTGACTGTAACATAAAATATTAAAGATGAGCTGATGGTGAAATCCTCAAGTGTGGAGAAAGTTTCTTAGCTTTATAGCTTTATGGAAACAAGTACATTGTATTTTTTCATTCAGATGAATGAACTTTTATTGAACATTCATTAAATGCTAGACACTGGGCAAGCAAGGACTTAATAGAATGACAACAGTAATTTTCCATAGAGCTTGATACGGTATTGGTACCTTCCTGGCAATATCCCAAAGCATTTGTTGGCTTTCATTAATCCTTTCAGTTATTCATCAATCAGTGCATCAGTGAACATACTGCTGAGCAGATAGAGGAGAATTTGCTTAGAGTGATCAGATTTTTATTGCTGGTGTTGCTGTATAACTCTCCTCTGCCAAAGGCTGAAAAGTAGTATCAGTCATTGAGACATAATTATACTCAGTGTATAATGGACTACAAAATAATCCTAAGTTATTTGAATGTCCTTTTTACATGTATGTATTTATAACTTATACCCCACCTATTCACAGAAAGAATTTCTGATGTATTTCAGTTGTACATTTCACAAAAATGCACATGCCAAGATAATAACTATTATTAAAAATACTGTTCTTAAGGTTTTAGTTTTTGTTTTGGATAAATCGTATACATGTATCTGTGTGTAAACATATATCTGTGTTACCATATCCTGAAGTTCCTTTCCCAACTTGTAGCCAATAGCCAGAAGTTCAGAATTCTGCCTTCTCCGGACCCCATTATCAATTTAGAAGCTACTTACCTAAGTAAATCCACTTACATTACAGCATCTATTTTTAAAATGTAGTAAAATTGCTGTGTAACACAAAGGCTTCTTGGAGAATAAAACTTCAAAACCAGATTTGAATTATAAAAATTACTTCTTCACGGTGGCTCACACCTGGAATCCCAGCACTTTGGGAGGCGGAGGCAGGTGGATCACGAGGTCAGGAGTTCAAGACCAGCCTGGGCGAGATGGTGAAACTCCATCTGTACTAAAAATACAAAAATTAGCCAGGCGCGGTGGTGGGTGCCTGTAATCCCAGCTACTCAGGAGGCTGAGGCAGGAGAATCGCTTGAATTCGGCAGGGGGAGGGGTGGAGGTTGTAGTGAGCCAGGATCATGCCACCTCACTCCAGCCTTGGCAACAGAGTGAGACTCTGTCTCAAAAAAAAAACTTCTTGAGCTTGTCATCCCCACCCCCTTTATTGGCCCTTTCTATTTTATCTTTTTCATTAATTTCTGCTTTTTATTTCTCTATTTTCTTTGGGCTCCTTTCTTTGTCTGACTTCTTAAATTGGATGCGTAGCTCATTGAGATTTAGCTTTCTTTTCTGATATAAGCCCTTGAGGGATACTTGCTATATCCCACAAGTTTTGGTATGTGTAGGGTTTTGTTTGTTCGTTTTTAAAGAAACAGGGTCTCGCTCTGTCTCCCAGGGTAGGTTTAAGTGACCCTCCCACCTCAGCCTCCCAAGCAGCCAGGACTATAGGCATATAAGCATCTACTATGACACCTACCTAATTAAAAAATTTTTTTTGTAAAGGCCAAGGTCTTACTGTGTTGCCAGGTAGGTGTAGAACTCCTATTTTTTAAAATACTCATGCTTTCTTTTTTAACCAGGAGTTATTTAGAAGTATGTTTTTAATTTCTAAATATTAGAGATTTATAATTTTTTTATTGTTACTGACTTTAATGAATTGCAGTCATAGATGGTGGTCTGGAAGAAAATAGTTAAGATTTGCTTTATGGCCTAGTATAAGTCAGTTTTTCCATTTGTGCTTGTGGAAGAATATGTATTCCCTAATTGTTAGGTGTAAAAGTAAAATCAAGTATCTTAACTACTTTATCTTTTATAGCTATCAATAAGTAAGAAGGGTGTGTTGAATTCCATAGTGTCAGTTGCTCCCTATAGTTCTGTCGATTTTTGCTTTATATATTTTCAGGCCATTTTATTAGTGGCACAGTCCAGCACAGTGGCTTACGCCTGCAGTCCCAGCACTTTGGGAGGCCAAGGCAGGAGGATTGCTTGAGGCCAGGAGTTCTAGACCAGCCTGGGCAACATAGGAAGACCATGTATCTTAAAAAAAAAAAAAAATGTAGGTGCACTGCGCTAGCTCTGTTTTGGTAAGGATTTGCCTGGTATGTCACCACCATCACCTACCCCTCAGTCTTTTTTACTTTCAACCTATGTCCTTGTTTAGATTTTTTTAAATGTGTGCTCCACAAGTGGTTAGATTTTTTTTTTTTCTTTAATTCAGCTACTGGATTTAAATGGATAATTTATTGCTTCAGTATAGTTATCATGGTTATTCACATATTGGGATTTGTTTCTCCTTACCTTTGGCTTCTTTTTGGTATTTAAAATTTTTTAAATTTTCTTCCTTTCTTGCTCTCCCCAACACTCCTTTTATTTCTGCTATTTAATTGTTTCTCGTTTAAGTTTTCATGCATTCTTAACTAAACAAGATGTAAAATTAAGATTATAAGCCCTATTCTAAATTATACAGGACCATAGAACACTTAAACTAAAATATGGTACTGTTATAAAGTATTTTTTTTTCCTTTTTTACCTCTACATGATAAAGACATTAAAATTATAATATTTACTTGTTACCAGTATATGTATATATATATACCAATTTCTTTCTTTAGTAATAGTCATTTCTGTTCTTTATCCCTTACATCCTAACCTGTTTAACCCAAAGTTTGACTAGTTTATGATTTAATCTTTCTGTGATTCTTTTTGGAAAAAATAAGCAAATAAATAACTATTTGCTTATCTCCCCTTTGTTTTCATTCTAGCTTAAGTAAATGTTTAGGAATTCCCTTGAGGTCCAGAAACATGGAGTCCCATCAAATTATATTCTATTTTGCATTTTTGAACATGACTATGGATAAATCGCTTATTTTACCTGCTTTTATCAGTGTCCTGTTGGGAGACAGGAGCAGAAACCACTTTGCATGTTTTAAAAAGGAAGGAATATGATTTTTAGGGAATAAGGTTACACATTATTAGAAGGAACAGAGGAACAAAAGAGAGGAAGATGATGTTTCCAGAGGTAAGGATTACAGAAAGCCTTTGACCCTGCAAGGATGAGTACTGTTCAGAGTCCATGATCGTCTGCTCCCATGGACCAGACGATCATCTGCTACTAGAGCCCCTGTTTATCTGCGATACGTCCCTCTGTAGGAGCTCACAGGGGCGACTGCTGTCTGCTATTGGTGGTGGCATCACCAGGAGCAGAATGGATTCTTTCTCTCATGCCTTTTAATCTGGCAGAACCTAATAGAAACTCAGTAACTGTCAGAATATTAATGCATGTCCAAGCACTTGAACTAACTTATCATTAAGGTCCTAGAACTACCTACCTCTGTAGAATGTTTCTGTAGGATTCATGAAAAGTATTGTGGATGTCTTAATGGTGTTTACTACATCAAAAAATCTAGACTAGGTCGTCTTTTCCCCTTTTGGTGTTAAATCCAACTGAAATTCTGAATCCAGTTAGGAAGTTGCAGCTAGCAGGGGCTTTCAATTGTGCTATGGCAAGAATGTTCAAGAAGACATATTATAAATTCATTCTAAATATAAATGGTATTTGCAGCTCATAGATGCTGTTTTGCCCAAAACATTTTTTAATTTAATTGAGCATGCTTAATATGATATATCAATGTATTCCTTATTAAGAAAACAAGAGAATGCAGCTGGACCCAGCGGCTTGCGCCTGTGATCCAGCACTTTGGGAGGCCGAGGCGGGCAGATCACCTGGGGTCAGGAGTTCAAGATCAGCCTGGCCAACATGGCAAAAAAAAAAAAAAAAAGAAAAGAAGGAAATGCCAGGATTGTGTACAAGGTATTTTCCTTTATATATCAAATGGAGGAAACCTGCAGAAGCAGCACTGGAAACTAGAGTAAGTTGCTACCTACATACAATTTTCCTTTGAAAATATTTTAGGAATTCAGGGAACTGTTAGACTTGGAGAACTATTTCAAATCAAAGGAAGAAGTGGAGAGGTCTCATTTCCTAGGCTAAAGAAAGCTGAATTTTTATTGGAAATGTAGGACTCCAGTAACACTCTTAATTTGAAGGTGCAGGGACTAAAAGGTGACAATTAGCTTGGGATCCTTTTCAACCTATATTATTTGAAGCCAGCTGTGCAGGGAAACCCAAGAGTAGGCCTCTCCTCCCACATCCACTTCTAAACTGCAGCACTGAGAACACCCTTGGGCTGCAGTAGGTATCTGCAGTGAGGGCTGAGCCACAGTGAAGCTGTGCAGTGACTCAGCCTGCCTTCCTACATTAAACTTGTTAATCTTACATTTATGTTTATTTCTCTGGCTTTTGTGATGAATATGGTGTGGTCATATCTTACATGGGCTTAGGTTCTAATGTTAGTAAGGGAAAAAAAATCACGTATAACTAAAATCACCCTTGACAAAATTCTAGAGAAGGCATAATCATATTGGAGACTGCCCCATCAATTCTCAGTTGAGCAGGTAGTCACTTTTATGTACAGCGTTTGAACAGATGGCTAGATGGCTAGGGTGATTCTTAGGTTGAGTGCTAGCTGAGGTAATAGGCTTGTGTTGTACAGGCTGAGATTTTAAACACTACAATGATGATGTACTTACGCTCTGCAAGATACCCAACGAGAGACTAACGTGGGAATGGCAGGTTTGCATCACATACCTCACACTTTACCTCTCTAGGGCATACCCTTCTTGAATGGAATGACTGGTAGACTCACCACTACTATTTAAATTCTCTATTTCTGGCTGAGTGCACATAATTGAATGTCGTGTATGTCAAGTGAGTGAATGATGTGGCCACTGTAAAGAGATAACATAAATGGATGAATCTGCAGCATAAAAAGAGGCTCCACAGAAAACAGTATTTGAGAGCAGCAGCTTTTTTCTCAAAATTCTCCAAGACTGAAAAAGAGAAGATCTAACAACAAATGAAGAAGCAGTTCAGGATGAAATACTGATAATATATAAAATGAATGAAGCTGATTATAAAACATGTATGAAAGCTGGACGTGGTGGTGCATGCCTATAATCCCAGCACATTGGGAGGCTGAGGTGAGAGGATAGCTTTGAGGCCAGGAGTTCAAAACCAGCCTGGACAATATAGCCTGACCTGTAATTTTTCCCCCCTGTGGGTACAAAGGGAAGGGAAACAGGATCTTCATCTCTCTTTTTTTTAATGTATGAATATAATAATATATGCCAACATTTTATAAAGTATTTTTTTCCAATTCTTAGATAGATAAATGGTTTGCTTTGACTATTCCTAAGTAACCTAGAAGGCTCAAGATAGGCAGATGTATGTGATTTGCTGATTTAATGTGCAGAAATGAGTCCATTACTTAGAAAATGTGCCTTGCCAGCTGCCCGGTTTGTCTTATCTCAGGACAGCTTTCTCTCTCTCTCTCCTCCTCCTCTCCTCTTCTCCTCTCTTCTCTCCTCTCTCCTCCTCTCTCCTCTCCCCTCTCCCCTCTCCCTCTCCCCTCTCCCTCTCCCCTCTCCCTCTCCCCTCTCCCCTCTTCCCTCCTTCCTCTCTCCCTCTCTCCCTCTCTCCCTCTCTCCCTCTCTCCCTCTCTCCCTCTCTCCCCCTCCCTCCCTCCCTCCTCCTTTCCTTTTTTTCTTTTTCTTTTCTTCTTTTTTACCTTTCCTGTTTTGTTTTGAGGGACAGGGTCTCACTTGTCACCCCATGGCTAGGAGTGCAGTGGGTTCATGATCATGCCTCACTGCAGCCTCAACCTCCCGGGCTATAGGCAGGTCATTTTGCCTCAGCCTTTGAGTAGGGCTGGGGACCACAGACACACACCAATGGCCTGGGGCTAATTTTTAAACTTTTTTACAAAGATTTGGGTTTGTCCATATTGGCAGGCTGGTCTTGAACTACTGGCCTCAAGCGATCTGCCCACGGCTCCCCAAGTGTTGCGGATTACAGGAGTAAGCCACCGTGCCAGGCCTGTTTTTCTTGATCATTCCTTCTGCAGTACTTGCCATGGAAGTAATAAACACTCCTTCCCTATAAATATTAAGCACTTTGAAAAAGCAGAATAAAATCAAAACTGTTGTCAAGTGAATAGACTGAAGAATTGATATTTCTGACAGGGAAACAGGTTTTTGATATATTAAAGAATAGGATGGTTTTGAATGAACAGAGTTTGTCATTTTAAACAATGGGGGAGGAGTTAGGGCAGGTGATATACATAGATGTGAGGATTGACAAAAACTGATGTTTTTCTTCTTTAAAAATATCAGGATGGGCCAAGGCATGGTGGGTCATGCCTGCTACTCCTATGACTTTGGAGGTTGAGGCAGGTTAATTTGGCCCAGGAGTTCAAGACCGCCTAAGGCAATATAGCAAGACCACCATCTCTATTATTTTTATTATTTTTATTATTATTTATTTATTTTTTGAGACGGAGTCTCGCTCTATCGCCCAGAAGACTTGGAGTGCCACTGGCCGGATCTCGGGCTCACTGCAAGCCAAGCCATCCTGAATAGATTTACGCCATCTCCAAAACTGCCTCAGCCTCCCGAGTAGCTGGGACTACAGGTGCCGCCCACACATCGACACCGAGACTAGTGGATCTTTTTATATTAGAATATTTAATTTTAAAAGTAAGAACGGAAGTTTACTACCGGTAACCAGAGATAAAAGATCATACGATACTACCTAACACTACAATAGATCGCACCATAACTCGGCCTCCAACAAATGCTTGAAAAATATACTAAAGGCTTGAGGCCACCAAGCGCACTCAAGCCCTATCTTTAAAATAATAATATATAATAATGAAATATAAATATATATTATAAAAAGAAAGAAATATCAGGATCATCTGTATTCAAGAAAAATGTACTGATGAGTAGGCTGCTGTTAATTTTTAGTAAAGAATCTCAGTAACTTCAAATCATACATAATTTTACATAAATAGAAAAAAATCCTGTATATTTTAACAGTATTAGGACGATTCTCTAAATATAGGCAAAGAACTGAAGAGTTCCATAGAAGGTGACTAACTATAAATGTATTATACATGACTGGAAAAGTAATGGCAAGCAAGACTTCAGAGCTGAGCTATCTTGATATTTTTATCCAGTGTGTGGGGTGTTACACATGCATCACAGCTATAATAGAGCTATCACATGGATCTTTTGAAAAACAAGATAGAGATGTTTTAAAGGCTTCTGGGTTTGATTTCTTAGTCAGAAGCTGTGGTACTTGGCATTTAACAACTAGAATTCAGAATCCAGATTTTTAAAGGTGAATTCTTTTAAATAACTGAGTTGTAATAGAGAAGTAATTTATTTGAAATTATTTTAGGAAATGGAAGATAAAGTGACTAGTCCAGAGAAAGCAGAAGAAGCAAAATTAAAAGCAAGATATCCTCATCTGGGACAAAAGCCTGGAGGTTCAGATTTCTTAAGGAAACGTTTGCAGAAAGGGGTAAGTTCTCATGGGTAATTTCCAAATACTTAAGCCCTACGAACTCAGTATGCTGACAGATTGTGAAATGACTGTGCATATAGCGTTGTACTTTATCAGGTATGTACATGTGTGTATATGTATCTGTAATGGGTTTTTCCAATATTTTGAAGTTTATAAATAAGCATTATGAGAATGTACCACTCTTTAGCATTTTTAATAATAAACTATTTAAAGCATGTAGAAATAGAGCAGATATAACAGAACCCATGTACCCCTTCCCAGATTTAATGTTTATATTTTGCCATGTTGGTTTCAGTTTTATCTTTCTTAAGAAAGAAAATGTTGTAGATATAGTTGAAACCCGCCCTATATGTAAATATGAGCCCTTTGCCTTATCTCTCCAAAAGCAACCACTATCCAGAAGCTGGTGTTTATCCTTCTGCCCATATTTTGAAACTTACATCTTTTTTGCAGATGATTCCCACACAACATTCAAAAGCTTAAAATACTTATTTGGATGAAATGATCACTTATAAAAGCATAGCTGTCTCCTTTATGTAATATGTTTCACAGTCAGATTTACTCTAATACAATTTAAACATTTTCGTTTTCATAGTTCAAATTACTGAAGATATTATTTTCAAATTCTTGCCATGTTTTGTGAGGTAGATACCATTTTTTCTCAATAATGAGATTGAGATAATGCTGACCTGTTTGTTCCCTAAAAGTATTGTCCTGTGACCCCTTCCTTTGCCATAAAAAATTAGTTCCATCTTCAGCTTAAGCATATTCAAATTATTTACTATACAGGGAAGGATGAAATATTACTTACAGAAGAGAATTGTTGAATGAGATGCTAAATCATGTTTCTCCTTAAATACATTTATATACTGGTATCGGCCGCTTGCTTAAAAAACGTGTGTGTGTGTATTAGCTCTAGTTACATATGGATTGTTTTAAAGTGGCAAAAAATAGAATGGTATTTTTAATCTTACATAAAAGAATAACATTCACAGCTTTAAAATAGTAGGATGACAAGAAATAATTACACCAAATTTATAAAGATGTAAAACTCCTGTACCATGAAATATATAATCAAGTAGGGAAGTTATTACAAAAATGATAGTTAATATCTAAAATACATACAAAACTTTTAAATATACAAAAGGGAACTTTTAAGTATTCAAGAAAACACTTAAGGTGCTCCTGGATAAAGGATTTTAACAGGAAATATAATAAACAGAAAAATGTTTATACATTATAGAAATCAATGAAATGCAAATTACATCATAGTATTTATATAACTAAATTACAAAAATGTTTAAAATAATACCTGTTGCTAAGGTTGAAGTTGAATGAAACTAACACGCTCTTTGTTGTGTTTAAACATTAAAAATTATTACTCGTTTCAGAATGGGGTATGGATTAAGGTTTATAAAAATGTTCTTCAAATCAATAATGTCTTATTAAATCTAAGGGTATAATTCAGTACAAGGAAAAAGTCTTCCAAATTGGAAGATCCTCCTTATAGCTTTTAACTATAATTAGTAACAGCACCCCACTATTCAACAGCAGAGAAATGATTAAATAAGTTGAAGTCAGTAAAATAGAGTATTATGTGGTTATTTTAGAACATAAAGTTCATAATGTACGGGATAAATAGAAAAGGTAGAATGACAACTGTGTTTTTTAGTTATGAGATAAATTATTTAATCTTTGGCTATTAAATTATTTTGACTTGATTATTACTGTTTAGGAAGTGTTTTCTTTGCTCATCTTCAGCATAACGTTGACTGATAGGCTTTCTTCCAATATTTGGGCAGTTATTTTAATTTTTCTCTAGCTTCAATTATTTATTACTTTTTAAGTATCTTTAAGTCAGATTTCACATACATTGTATCTTGGAGTTGGTGTCGTAGATATAAATAGTTGAGAAGGAAAAAAATGCCACTGAATCAAGAAATAAGTAGATAGAAATTGAGAAGTGAGCTCTTTAATGATTCTGTATTATAACAGAATATCAGTGAATAAGTTCTTTTATATGAAGTTTTGATTTTTTTAAAACTCTGGATCACAGGTTCTGGGTTTTAATTTTCCTCTGTCACTAGTTAGCAAACTTGACAAATTATCTTAGCATCTTTAAGTAGCTTCTTAATTTGAGAAGGTTTGGTTAGATATGATGATTATAATAGGTTTCTTCCTGTGTTGTACTCATTAATGTTATTATAAGGTTAATGTTACTATTAGGCTTTTAACAATATGACCATGTATGCATGACTACATAGATGATCAGAGCTAGGAGGGATATCAAGAAGCTGTGTAGCCCATTTTTACATTTTTTATTTCTTTTTGTTTTTTGTTTTGTTTTTTCATATTTGTAGGGGTTGTGAAGTCCCAAGAAAAGAGAGAATCCAGTTGTAAAAAACATGGCTTTAAAGTTGAACATTATCAGTTTAGGTGATCACTTAGTGTCAGTGTAGTTGTAAATGCCAATGTGAGTATGGCCTGTAAATTTGGGTGAGAGAAGGCTTTTATAAGATTATCATCTAGATCATAATTAATTTTTAAATGTTTTCATTACAAACTCATGAAATTTAGAGATTGTTAAAGACAGCTGATATCATCATCATTGTTATCTGTGGATCCCAGTTTGAGAAACATTAATTTAGTTCACTTCTATCTTAAAGCATTAACTTCTTTCTCTGACATCTTTGTTGTATTATTATATTTGCTGAATCTCTGTTTGATTATTTGCTACCTTTTGCAGTAAACTTTTCCTTTTTAGGGCAATTCTAATTGTCAAGCATTGATTTTAGTTTTATCTCTAGTCATACTAAATTTAATTCCTTTCCCCCAGAGTAGCGTAATCTACAGTTAAATGAGATCCCCTTGTGATGAACTTTTGCTTACTATAAAATTACTCACTTTAGAAACTGGGTTTATTACATTGGGGGGAAATCTGCCTAAAATTTACATGTGTGTTAAATTTCTCAGTATGTGCTCTTGACAAAATAAGAAATTTGGCAGGCTGCTTTGTTCTCCTCTAGAGGCTACAAAATTCAGAAGTAGCTTTTTAATATAATACAGTGCCTCAAAATTCTGAGGTTTTTCTGTCTGCTCGTTTTAAAACATACAGAAGTGAAGCTGCAGAAAGCTTTAGATAGGCCTGGTCCAGGGTTCCTTGTTACTCTTCTGTATGGTACATATACAGTAATACATTAAAGCAGTTTCTATCCTTAGGCCTTTGGGCCATAGGCCAGGTCTGGCTTATCAAAGAATGGTGGAGGAAAGCAGCCAATGAGACTTTCCTGAGGCCACTGAACAGTCTTATACTAAGGTGTGAGTTCCCAGCTATTTTGTTTTATCACGTGAAATATCCCTGAAGATATTAGCATAAGATTCCATAAATATTATGTTTTTTTCACCCTTTGTCCAAGCCCTTATTTCATATCTGGATTATTTCCTTGGCCAACCCAAGACTGAGATTAGAGTCCCCTTCTTTGAGCACCATATAGCACCGTTGTAACTGTAAGGCAGTATTGTAATCGTTGATTTGTATCTGACTCTAGCTCTCACATAGCGCCTCACTTATAGCAGGCACTCAGTAAAGGTGGGCTCAGCATGATAGGTGTAAGTCAGAACCCAGGCAAATTTATGTTTTCACTCTAGAAGTCAAGTAGATTCGTTGTATTAAGGTTGATATTTAGCTCTCATCACAATTTGCATGTTAGTGGTAAAGGGCAAAAGCAGTAGTCATACTTCGTGTCTCTATGTGAAAAATGGAGGGGGTGTGGAGTAGGGATGTGCATTTTAAGTAGTAATTTCTAGTGAGTTTATTTCTTTCATTATTCTAATATTTATATTTTACCTTAATTTTGGTGAACTGCTTTAGTTCAAATAAATATGATTTAAATTCTTGCAGAAACACTTGCTCTAAATGACAGAATACCAGAAACTATAAGTAATAGTTTTAATAACTGTAATTATGGGGGGGTGGGTTTGTTTTTGAGACAGTCTTGCTCTGTCGCCCAGGCTAGAGTGCAGTGGCACAATCTCAGCTCTCTGCAACCTCCACACCCTGGCGGGTTCAAGCAATTCTCATGTCTCAGCCTCTGGAGTAGCTGGGATTACTGGCACACGCCACTACAACCGACTAATTTTTGTATTTTTAGTAGAGACGAGGTTTCACCATGTTGGCCGGGCTGGTTTCAAACTCCTGACCTCTGACCTCAAGTGATCCACCCGCCTTGGCCTCCCAAAGTGCTGGGATTACAGGCATGAGCCACCATGCCCAGCCAAATTATGTGTTTTATTTATAAAATAATTTAAGCAAGTGTTTCAACCTGGTTGTTCCATTAATAAATGAAAGGTTTTTATTTCACTGAGTCTGGACTTCCCAAATAGCTTAATATTTTATTAGTCTTGATGGTTCTTTATTAGAACCAGAATGGTTTAAGAAAGCCTGAAGGGGAGGGTTTTGTTTTTTTTTTTTTTTTTGAGACAGTCTCACTCTGTTGCCGAGGCTGGATGGAGTACAGTGGGGTAATCTCGGCTCACTGCAGCCTCCACCTCCCAGATTCATGTGACTCTCATGCCTCAACCTCTGGAGTAGCTGGAATTACGGTGTGCGCCACCACACCCAGCTAATTTTTGTGGTTTTTTTTTTAGTAGAAACTGGGTTTGTCCATATTGGCCAGGCTGGCCTGGAACTCCTGACCTCAAGTGGTTCGCCTGCCTTGGCCTCCCAAAGTGTTGGGATTTCAAGAATGAGCCACTGTGCCTGGTCTGAAGGGGGCTTCTCAGCTCTTGACTTATGCTGGAACTCAATACAGAGACTGTTTCATCTAATTCATATTCCTGTTTAAATTTTTTTAGACCAACCTTATACTGACAGTATGAGATTGCATCGACATCTTAAATCAGTAATTGCTAAGCTCTAATCTGAATTGTTCTTTGTTTGTTTGTTTTTTACTTATAGCAAAAATATTTTGATTCTGGGGATTACAACATGGCTAAAGCAAAAATGAAGAACAAGCAACTTCCTGCTGCAGCTCCAGATAAGACGGAGGTCACTGGTGACCACATTCCCACTCCGCAGGACCTTCCTCAACGGAAACCATCCCTTGTTGCTAGCAAGCTGGCTGGCTGATTAAAAGGCTGAACTGCATGAATCTGCTAATTCCCATTATTTCTCCTTAATATGTTACTTATCTACTTTTTATTTCCTTTCATTCACTAAGTCATTTGAGACTGACAGCTTTGCAGGTAGCAGTAGTGTGTGCTGCTATTGTAGAATATACATGTGTAGAATTTTTGATTAGTTTAACAGTGCACTGGTGAAGAGGACATGTTAGAGCAACATAAGTAAACTACTTGAAAAAAATTGTATATATTACCTAACTCCTAGTGTAGTACTGGTTCTAACAAATAACAAGCAAGTTTTAAAATTTTAATGTTTTGGCTTTCATTACTTCATCTTAATTATAGCTTTGTATGTTACTCTTATTTAATCTCTATTGTATTGATTTCTTCTGTATTTACCTTTTGGATTTTGTAAAACAGAAGTTTAAGACCACAAGTTAGAAGAAAGGTCACATATTTCAAACACAACTAGATGGGGCTCTGAAAGATTTGTATCTCTGTGCTTGAACTTGAATGGCCTTAAACCTGTTTCAGCTTTAACAGTAGAATTTTACTTGGGCAATATTTGCCCATTCTGGTGTAACTTATGTGACTCTAGTGCTTAACAGCTGCCATTGAAGCTAATAATTCAGTTCTGTAGAGTTAGAATACCTTTTGTTGTTGAAGATGTGAATGAAGTATGCATGTGCATTGACTGTTGAATTCACTTTTGTGCCATTTTTGTAAATACAGTAGTTTTGCACAACCTCTCACAAATGTCTGTATTAATTTCACATACTTAAAGAGTAGATAATGTGCCAACCAGAAGCACAAGAGTTCCTCCACAAAACTCTGTAAATCATTATAGCTTTTGTATAATGAGTAGTTTACAATCTCGGGCTTATAGAATATCAAACTGAAATCTTAGTTCAATCTGCCATAGACTTAAGCTTTTCATTTGTTCCTAATATCCATGACATTCAGTGGCCTTGTGCAAATACGATATGTTGCTTAGGCATATCTTTTGTCCTATGCAGAACCTTTCATTTTGATTTTTATGAAAGTTGCAATTCATGTAATTTATATGAACTTTTAAATGTAGAAACTTTTACTTCCACACTCAATTTTGGAGACACTAGAGTAAAAGGCTTCAATACTCTGCATTCCATGCCCCCTGCCACCTGTTTTTTTTCCCCCTTTGTTCTTTGACTCAAAATGGTATTGAGCTGTTTGTTGTATATGGAAGCATAGGTGTCTATATCCTTACTCTTTTATATAACACAATAATGGCATTTTCCTTCTAATTTCTCAGTTGATAACCTCTCTCTCTCTCTTTTTTTTTTAAGATAGAGTCTTGCTGTATCACCTGAGCTCTAGTGCAGTACTGCAATCATAGCTCACTGCAACCTTACTCCTAGGCTCAAGTTAACTACTCTTGATCCTTTATTATTACTAATATTCTACAATTGTATAAATAAAAGGAACTTTATAATGAAACAGTTCGGAATACTGGCTCAAGAACCTATGTCAAAATGAGCTGAATTTTGGTAAATTATTTTAGGGATTATGACAAGCTAATTGAATTAGGCTTTTGACAATGAGAGTAATTTACATGACAGGTAAAACTCCTATTAAAAATGTGTAGATATTTGCTTCTGTAGATGTCACTTTAGTAAAATACCAATTTAGTTTTACTTGTGGCTTATCTAGTTAGTCAGAACTTAACAGACTTTATTGGAACAAGTTTACTGCTCTTGTAGGAGCTCCTGTCACAAGTAGTTGTGATGCTGTAGCGTGATACTCAGGATCAGTGGCTTGAGATGTTACTGTTTTTCTCTTCATCTTCGACTTGCAGAGAGCGTCCCCTTTTTGGATCCAGGCATCTTTTCTGAATCCTGGTTCCATCAATATACCTGCTCTCCTGTGATCCCAAGTCATACTCAATGGTGCCTCGAACATAGCACCTTCAGTTAAAGGCTGCCTAGTGCTCTGAGGAAAGCTTGCTGATTATCTTCCTGATGTACTAACCCCAAAAGGCAGAAAAGCAACACAGTCACTCCTGTGCTTATTTGTAATTGTAAAGATCAGTTATATATATATTTGTAACGAGAGCAAGTATATACTCATTATAGGATCAATTTAAGAAGTTTAAAATATCCCAGAGTAGAATTTCTATATCTAGTCTTTTGGTTTTTTCATGAATATTTGCAAGTAATTACCATTAAATTCACACATGAAAGACTAATCTGAAAGATCAGAGAGACCATGTTATTCTTGACCATGATAGAACTGCTCCTGTGGTTTGGGACAAGTAACAAAACAACTGCTTGAGTTTTGTTTGTAAAATACACTATTAATATTTGACCTACCTCAAAACGTATTGAGGATCTGTGAAATGCTAAGTGCCCAAAATAAAATATTGCTGATTGTCTTTTTATTAAAAGTAAATTTCCTCGTTAAGCCAACCTGCCTTCTGTAAGTCACAGTGCTTAAATCTCAGGATTTTTCATTAGGAGAGACCTGTCGTTACAGATTTGTAGATATAATTGCTTAGCCTCCATTATTGGTGCTTGGGATAGAGAGGTTTTAGATTTTTCTGTTTTTTTGTTCTGCCTCAAAGCTGAGTTTATTGAAGACATTTGTAAACTATTGTGTCACCACTTGAATCAAGATTTTGACTAGTGAGCTTAATTGTCCATTTCTTATTATTTCAAAGTTACAGTCTGAGAAATGGCTAATCTTAATAACTGTCCTATCATAAATTAATGTTGGAATAAACTGAAGTTGATGATAAATACTTCATGAAAACTCAAGTCTGAAATAAATTACTTGTTTTATGTCCAATAGCTACTACATTTGATAGAACAGTTTTGAGGAACATTTCATTCTTGAACGCAACATCTGACATGGTTCTCAGCAAGTTGGAATAGTAAGGATTATTGGGTTGTTTTGATGAGTGGAAGCAGCATGTTTGTAGCATACAAGTTATTCAATAATCTTGTGCTGATGACCTAAAAATATGTCTTAACTATTCATCAAGGAAAGCCTGGTGAAGCCTTTACTTGTTACTACTTCAACAGTTGGAATTAGTTGCTCTTTTTACTTGATGAAACAAAACTATACCTCTGAATATTTATGGATACTTTTTACTAAATCAGCTTTGTGTTCTTAATCCAAATTACTAAAGTTTATGGAAGCTGAAATGTAATACAGTAGTATCCCCTTATCTGCAAGAGATACATTCCAAGACCCCTAGTGGATGCCTGAAACCTCAGATAGTACTGAACCCTTTATCAACTATGTTTTTTCAATCTGACAACCAAGGCGGCTACTATGCGACTAAGGGGCAGGTAGTATACAGTGTGGATAAGCAGGACAAAGGGATGATTCACATCCCAGGCAGGACAGAGCAAGAGATAATGAGATTTCATCACTCGGGACGACTTGTGATTTATTTTATTCTTTTTTTTGAGATGGAGCCTCGCTCTGTTGCCTAGGCTGGAGTGCAATGGTGCAATCTCGGCTCCCTGCAACCTCCACCTCCTGGGTTCAGGCAATTCTCCTGCCTCAGTCTCCCAAGTAGCTGGGATTACAGGTGCCTGCCACCATGCCCAGCTAATTTTTGTATCTTTAGCAGAGATGGGGTTTCACCATGTTGGCCAGGCTGGTCTCGAACTCCTGACCTCAGGTGATCCACCCGCCTCGGCCTCCCCAAGTGCTGGGATTATAGGTGTGTGCCACAATGCCCAGCTGGCTTGTGATTTAATACATGAATTGTTTATTTCTGGAATTTTCCATGTAATATTTTTGGACCAAGGTTGCCTCGGGTAACTACAGAAAGTGAATTTGCAGATAAAGGGGATTACTGCTTCTGTGCTCTAAAATTGGTGTTTGGGTGATCAGGAGCAGGTAGCCAATGGGAAGAGCACTTCTGAGTGATGACTAAAGCAGTTTATTTGGTGGCCTTTTCACATTCTCCAATGTTCAAGCATATTTTCCACTTTCCATTTTCTCTTTCACCTCATTTTGCCTCACCATCCCCCATCCCTGCTTATTTCTTAAGCCCATTGATGGCACTCATTAAATTGTGTTTAGGGCTAATGAATCATTGTTCCTTAATATCGTTTTCAATATGCCACAATTTAGGACACGTTCAAAATTTTCTAAAACAATATCCTAATCAATATTGACTAATTTGAGCCACATTCCCAAGTCAAACTCAGCACACACTGCCAGTCTTCCCCAATATCTCCTCTCAGTTCCCCACCACACCTTATAAAGTTGGAATCAAAGATATCTCATTCTGTCATTGTTAATCTAAGAATAAAAACACTGACTTGAATACAGTTTTACTAAGTTTCAACCTTCTAAGTAGGTAGGCCTCTAGGTATTCTGCAGATCACTGGTGGTCTTGATAGTTAATATATGTTTGTATTATGTTATTTTTCAACTAAATCGCAGTCGGAAAAAACATTTAATATTATGCCCTTGGATCTATTACTGCATCACTAGCACTTGTGATGCAGTAGGACACTTCGCCTGTACTGAAAGGGCCAAGACTAAATGCCTTTTGTTTTTTGTTTTGTTTTCTGTTAAACATGTCTATAGAGTTGGCAGTTAATGCTGAATTTGTCAAATACCCTTTCCAAAATTATACTTGTATTTAAAAAATAAATGGATCTACCTAATTTCTATTGATTTAATTTGCAGTGTTGTCTTATTAAAGTGGTATGTTTTTCCGTGTATTTTTTCTGAAGTTGATCTCTCTACATTTCAACTATTACTGTATGCAGAAAGAAATTGACTTGTAATCTTTGATTTTTTTTTTTTTTTCATTTGTAAAGGCTTTGTACTTAAGGTAGGATTAAATGTTTGCAGATTGTGAGTCTTTTTCATCTTATTTGTAAAACATTACAGAGGAGGGGCTTCAACTTGGCTGACTAGAGACATCTGGTACTCAGCTCCTCCACAGAGAGCCACAATAGTGAGGAGATAACACCTCAGCCAGATCATTCAAGAGCGAACTCAGGAATTAAACAGAGAAAGGACAGGAGACACTTAAGGGAGGAGAGGGAAGCAAGGCAGCCTACTTGGCCAGGATCTTCTGGGGGCCTGGAAGGGTTAAATGAGTGACTCCCAGAAGTCCACATTCTCACCACAGACTCCTGCATCCTAGCCACAGGAAAGCCTCTAGACCCTCGCAGACCCCAAGACTAACATAGGGAGCTGCCTGGAGACCACAAAAGATACTGCTACAGAGAGACAGCTTACGCTATCCCCTCACCCAAAGCCCTAAGCATCTACAGCAAGGCACCATATTGAGTGCTTAGTCCCCACCAAAGTGCGTCCTGCAGAGAGGCCCTACAGCCCTTGCATCTCCACATCTCTAGAACCTCATTGATGTTCACCGCCCAATAGCCACCACCACAGCTGGCTGCTCCCTACAGGGCTGAAGTGCCCAGCCATGGGCAAAGACCTTGCTGCCCCAGTAGTAGAGCTGGCATGCATTTTCGTGTGCCCCGAGGACAAACTCCACTGCCTGCGGTGGCCTGATGCAGGCTGCTGCAACCAGGGCCAATGCACGAGTGAAGCGCAGGCTCATAGCCTCCTGCGTGTGGCTGCTGCAACTGAAAACAACCTTGCCCTCTACAGTATCCGAGCTGCAGTGTGGCCACTGCCCCGCCGCCACCACCACAAGCATCCTGCTATAAGCCTGAGGATCACCCTTCCCCTGCCTGACACAGTCAGTACCTGCACACACCACTAGGAGGCTTGAGAACAGGTCCACTCAGCCTGGCTCCACATCCTGTGTCCAAGCATGCCATCCAGGGACCTGGGGACTGACCAGCTGAGTCCACCATTGTTGACATCTGAGGACTCCTGGAGGCCTGATGTCAGTCCTGTTGAACCTGCTGCTACCACCACAGTGGACACCCACCTAATACACCACCTGTGGGCGTGGGGACTGGCCCAACCCAGCCCATTCCATCAGCTGCCAACACCAGCTCATGATATACAAAACAACCAGAAATAATAAAATCACAGCAATAAGCCCTCACATATCAATAATATTGTAAATGGATTACAACTTTCCAGTTAAGAGGTAAAGTGGCTGAATGGGTTCAAAATCATGACCCAACTATATGCTACCTACAAGAAACTCATCTCACTTGTAATGACACATATAAGACTGAAAGTAAAGAGATGGAAAAAGATTTTTCCATGCAAATGGAGACCAAAAGCATGCAGGAGTAGCTATATTTAATCAGATAAAAAAAAATTTAAGTCAAAAATGGTAAGGAGAGAAGCACATTATAAAATGATAAAAGGATCAGTTTTATCAGGATATAACAATTCTAAACATAGTCACTCAACATTGGAGCACCAACTGATAAAGCAAGCATTATCAGATCTAAAGAGAAAGACACTAATGCAATCACAGTGGAGACTGCAACACTGCATTTTCAGCATTAGACAGAAAATTTTAAAACTGCATTTAAATTACAGGTTAGGTTTGGTGGCTCACTCCTGTAATCCCAGCACTTCAGGAGGCCAAGGCAGGTGGATCACTTGAGGTCAGGAGTTTGAGACCAGCCTGGCCAACATGGTGAAACCCCATTTCTGCTAAGAATACAAAAACTAGCCAGACGTGGTGGCATGCACCTGTAATCCCAGCTACTCAGGTGGCTGAGGCAGGGGAATCTCTTGAATCAGGGAGGCAGAGGTTGCAGTGAGCTGAGATCATGCCAACACACTCCAGCCTGGGTAACAGAGTGAGACTGTCTCAAAAAAAAAAAAAAACAAAATAACAACAAAAAATACTGCACATAGACCAAATGGACCTAACAGACATTTACAGAACATTTTATCCAACAGTTACAAAATATACATTCTCATTAGCACACGGAACATTCTGCAGGATAGATCATATGTTATGACACAAAACAACTCACAACAAGTTTTTAAAAATCAAGTATCTTTTCAGACCACAGTGGAATAAAACTGGAAATCAGTAACAAGAGGAACCCGGGAAACTAAAAATACAGTGGAAATTAAACAACATGCTTCTGAATGACCATTGAGTCAAGGAAGAAATTAAGGAGGAAATAAAAATATTTCCTGAAACAAATGAAAATTGAAATACAACATACTAGCCAGGCAAGGTTGCTCATGCCTGTAATCCCAGCACTTTGGGAGGCCACGGCAGGAGGATCACTTGAGCCCAGGATTTTGAGACCAACCTGGGCAACATGGTGACACTCCATCTCTACAAAAAACTTTAAAAACTATCCAGGTGTAGTGATGCACACTGTAGTCCCAGCTATGTGGGAGGCTAAGACCGATGGCTTGAGTCCAGGAGGTTGAGGCTGGAGTGTTGCCATGATCAAGCCACTGCACCTCCAGCCTGGGTGACAAAGACAAACCCTGCCTCAAAAAAAAAAAAAAAAAAAAAAAAAAAAAAAAAAAAAAAAAAAGTGGTTCACGCCTGTAATATCAGCACTTTGGGAGGCTGAGGCGGGCGGATCACCTGAGGTTGGGAGTTCGAGACCAGCCTGGCCAATATGGTGAAACCCTGTCTCTACTGAAAATACAAAAATTAGCTGGGCATGGTGGCAGGCGGCTGTAATCCCAGCTACTTGGGAGGCTGAGACAGGAGAATCACTTGAACCCGGGAGGCGGAGGTTGCAGTGAGCCGAGATCGTGCCATCGCACTCCAGCCCGGGGGACAAGAGCAAGATTTTGTCTGAAAAAAAAAGGGAGAAAGAAAGAAACACACAACATAGCAAACCTATGGGATACAGCAAAAGCAGTGCTGAGAGGGAAGTTTATAGCAATAAACACCTACAACAAAAAAGTAGAAAGCTTCCAAATGAACAATCTAATAACACATCTCAAACAACTAGAAAAGCGTGAACAAACCAAGCTCAAAGTTAGTGAAAGGGACTGGGTGAGGTGGCTCATATCTGTAATCCCAGCACTTTGGGAGGCTGAGGTGGGAGGATCACTTAAGCCCCAAAGTTTGAGACCAGCCTGGGCAACACATTGAGACTATCTCTACAAAACAATATAAAATTAGCCAAGGGCCAGACATCACTGTATCCCACCTCACGCCTGTAATCCCAGCACTTTGGGAGGCCATGGCAGGTGGATCACTTAAGGTAAGGAGTTTGAGAGCAGCCTGGCCAACATGGTGAAACCCCATCTCTACTAAAAAATACAAAAAAATAGCTGGGCGTGGTGGTGTGCACCTGTAATCCCAGCTACTCGGGAGGCTGAGGTAGCAGAACTGCTTGAACCTGGGAGGTGGAGGTTGCAGTGAGCTGAGATTGTGCCACTGCACTGCAGCCTGGGCAACAAAGTGAGACTCTGTCTCAAAAAATAAATAAAAACAAAAATAATAAAAATTAGCCAGGCATGGTAGCATACATCTGTGGTCCCAGCTACTTAGGAGGCTGAGGTGGGAGAATCCCTTGAGCCCAGGAGGTCAAGGATGCAGTGAGTCATGATCACACCACTGCACTCCAGCTTGGGTGACAGAGTGAGATGCTGTCTCAAAAAAAAAAAAAAAAAAGTTTTTGGTTTTGCTTCTAAATGTAGGAAAGATTTGATTATGGTTATAGGCAAAACAAAAAGTATGAAAGGCAAACGAAAGACAGAGAGGAGGCAAGACGGCAAGCGCTGGGATGATCAGCCTTAGCATGTCTTTCAGTCAGTGGTGAGTGACTAGAGGTCAGGTGGGGACAAGGGACAGTAGAAGACAGTGCCTGCTAACTGACCTGAGTTCCATCCATAGGAGAAAGGTTGGTAAGGTCATTTTCCAGGGTAGAGTATGAAGGGAAGAGGGTAGAGGTTTGAGAAGTGTGCTGAGGGTTCAGAAGAGTCTTTACAACTTTGTAAAAGCATTTAAGTACGTTAACAGATCCAGAAAGGATCTCAAAATGTAAAAGTAGTTTCTTTGGGATCATTGCTTAAATTCATAACTACCATAACTATTTTTTTAAGAGAACAAAATGCAGCAAATGCCATCAAGCAGGGGCTCAACCATAGGGTAAAAAATATGATATAGAATGATAGAACTGAAAGTTGGTTCTAAATTGCCATTACTCTTCATTTTCTGCTCCTCTCATCTTTTTCATCAAATATTGTTCTTGCATGTGATTCTGAAGTGAATAGCACAGCAGGACATTGTGAAAACCCAAGAATTACAAAATACACCTCTCTGCCACCAAGTTTAGCTTTCAAGAGGGAGAACTACTTGGAACACTCAAACTATTTTGTGTTTTTGGTTTTTTTCTGGTAGTTGCCTCCACATCTCTCAATAGTATTTTATATCACTGTTTCTTGTTTTCTTAATTTAACTTTAGACATATATTAATGGGGGCCAGGTGCAGAGGTTCATACCTGGAATCCGGGACTTTGGGAGGTTGAGGTAGGAGGATTGCTTGAGGCCAGGAGTTCAGACCAACCTGGGCAACGTAGTGAGAATCCATCTCTAAAAGAAAAACAGAAAATTTCCAATTAGCTGGGCATGGTGGTGTGTAGTCCTAGCTACTCAGAAGGCTGAGGCAAGAGAATTGTCTGAGCCTGGGAGTGTGAGGCTGAAGTGAGATATGATTGTGCCACTGCACTCCAACCTGGGTAACAGAACAAGATCCTGTCTCTAAAAAAATCCATATTAATAGTATTAATAATTAGTTAATGGCTTTCCAGACCGATAGATGATGATCTTGCTCACAACATTTCCCACCTCCTTTTTTTCTCATCCTTCTTCTAGTGTCATAATGTCACTATTTTTGATTCCTTTATAGGCTTCCTTTATAATATTTAATAACACAGTTTTATCTTTCTTATTTCATTAGCTGTAGACAGTGCTTCTTAGCTCTCTATTGTATAAGGCGGCAATATTAAGGACCTTGTTATTTCTCTTGGACTCTCTACCCTTCTCTTAAGTTTTGTCATGTGTGTTTTTATAATTACATTATCACGTTTGATAACATTTGCATTCTATCTTATAACCATTATTAGTAGTTCCTCTAACTATCTTTAGGTTGATATAAGTCACTGCAGATCAGTTTATACTGTCTGGCATTTCCCCTGCTTGCACTCATTTTCTCTCCTGCCACCCTGTGAAGAGGTGCCTTCTGCCATGATCATAAGTTTCCTGAGGCCTCCCTAGCTATGCAAAACTGTGAGTCAATTAAACTTCTTTTATTTATAAATTACTCCACCTTAGGTATCTCTTCAGAGCAGCATGAGAATGAACTAATACAGTAAGCTGGTACTGAGGTAGTGGGGCACTGCTATAAGAATACTGAAAATGGCCAGGCATGGTGGCTCACACCTGTAATCCCAGCACTCTGGGAGGCCGAGGCAGGCAAATCACAAGGTCAGGAGATCAAGACCATCCTGGCTAACACAGTGGTTGAGCCCCTGCTTGATGGCATTTGTACACTAAAAAAGTACAAAAAAAAATTAGCTGGGCGAGGTGGCGGGCACCTGTAGTCCCAGCTACTCGGGAGGCTTAGGCAGAAGAATGGTGTGAACCCAGGAGGTGGAGCTTGCAGTGGGCAGAGATCGCACCACTGCACTCCAGCCTGGGTGACAGAGCGAGACTCCGTCTCAACAACAACAACAACAAAAAAAAAGGATACCAAAAATGTGGAAGTGACTTTGGAACTGGTAACAGGCAGAGGTTGAAACAGTTTGGAGGGCTCAGAAGAAGACAGGAAAATGTGGGAAAGTCTGGAACTTCCTGGAGGTGGAGGGCTCAGAAGACAGAAAGAATGTGGGAAATTTTGGAACTTCTTAGAAACTTGTTGAATGGCTTTGACCAAAATGCTGATAGTGATATGGGCAATAAAGTCCAGGCTGAAGTGGTCTCAGATGGGGATAAGGAACTTGTTGGGGACTGGAGTAAATGTCACTCTTGGCATGCAAAGAGACTGGTGGCATTTTGCCGCTGCCCAAGAGATCTGTGGAACTTTGAACTTGAGAGAGATGATTTAGGGTATCTGGTAGAAGAAATTTCTAAGTGGCAAAGCACTCAAGAGGAAGCAGAGCATAAAAGTTTGGAAAATTTGCTGCCTGACGATGCAATAGACAAGAAAAACCCATTTTCTGGGGAGAAACTCAAGCTGGCAGCAGAAATTTGCATAAGTAACAAGGAGCTGAATGTTAATTACCAAGACAATGGGGAAAATGTCTCCAGGTCATGTCAGAGACCTTCATGGCAGCCCCTCCCATCACAGACCTGGAGGCCTAGGAGGAAAACATGGTTTCCTGGGCTGGGTCCAGGGCCCCCCTGCTGTGTGCAGCCTCTGGACTGCATCCCAGCCGCTCCAGCCATGGCTAAAACAGGTCAAAGTACAGCTCAGCCTGTTGCTTCAGAGAGTGCAAACCCCAATCTTTGGTAATTTCCCGTGGGTGCACAGAAGTCAAGAATTGAGGTTCGGGAATCTCCATCTAGATTTCAGAGGATGTATGGAAATGCCCGGATGTCCAGGCAGAAGACTGCTGCAGGAGCAGGGCCCTCATGGAGAACCTCTGCTAGGGCAGTGCAGAAGGGAAAAGTGAGGTCAGAGCCCCCACTCTGAGTCCCCACTGGGGAACTGCCTTCTGGGGTTGTGAGAAGAGGGCCACTGTCCTCCAGACCCCAGCATGGTAGATCCACCAACAGCTTGTACACTGTGTCTGGAAGAACCACAGGCACTTAACACCAGCCTGTGAAAACAGCTGAGAAAAGAACTATATCCTGCAAAACCACAGGGTTGGAGCTGCCCAAGGCCATGGGAACCCACCTCTTGCATGGGTGTGACCTGGATATAAGACATGGAGTCAAAAGAGATCATTTTGGAACTTTAAGGTTTAATGACTGCCATATTGGATTTTAGACTTGCATGGGACCTGTAGCCCCTTTGTTTTGGCCAATTTCTCTCATTTGGAATGAGTATTATTTACGCATTGCAGGTATCCCCATTGTATCTAGGAACTAACTAACTTGCTTTTGATTTTGTAGACTCACAGGCAGAAGGGATTTGCCTTGTCTCATAAGAGACTTTGGACTAGGACTTTTGGGTTAAAGCTAGAATGAGTTAAGAATCTGTGGGACTGTTGGAAGGCCATGATTGTGTTTTGAAATGTGAGGACATGAGATTGGGAGGATCCAGGAGCAGAATGCTATGGTTAGGCTTTGTGTCCCCACCCAAATCTCATCTTGAACTGTAGTCCCATAATCCCCACTTGTCATGAGTGGGACCCCGTGGGAGGTAATTGAATCATGGGGGTCATTTCCCCAATGCTGTTCTTGAAACAGCAAGTGAGTTGTCAGGAGATCTGATGGTTTTATAAGCATCTGGCATTTCCCCTGCTTGCACTTATGCTCTCTCCTGCTGCCCTGTGAACAGGTGCCTTCCACCATAATAGTAAGTTTCCTTAGGCCTCCCCAGCCATGTGAAACTGTGAATCAATTAAATCTCTTTTCTTTATTAATTATCCAACTTTGGGTATTTCTTCATACCACCATGAGAATGGAGCAACACACCTGGTGTTTCTAATTATTTTTTTCCCTTGTACTTTTGGCCTCTATCACAGTCACAATGATTTTTTTTTTCAAGACAAAGTTTCGCTTTTGTTGCCCAAGCTGGAGTACAATGGTGCGACCTCGGCTCATCAAAACCTCTGCCTCCCGGATTCAAGCAATTCTCTTGTCTCAGCCTCCCAAGTACCTGGGAATACAGGCATGTGCCACCATGACTGGCTAATTTTGTATTTTCAGTAAAGATGGGGTTTCTCCGTGTTGGTCAGGCTGGTTGCAAACTCCCGACCTCAGGTGATTCACCTGCCTCGGCCTCCCAAAGTGCTGGGATTACAGGCGTGAGCCACCGTGCCCAGCCAGCCATAATATTTTAATATCTTCTGTCATATCAAGCATCTGTAGAGTTTTTTGTGGGGTTTTGTTTGTTTTTTGATACAGAAAACTCTGAATTGAATTCATTATTTTCTGGATTACATGAATGGCAGCTATTGCTTTTTGTCCATGTCTTAGGTTAGTGTATTAGTCTGTTTTCACACTGCTATAGATACTACCTGAGACTGGGTAATTTATAAAGGAAAGAGGTTTAACTGACTCACAGTTTCACATGGCTGGGGATACCTCAGAAAACTTAAACAATCATGGCAGAAGGCAAAGGGGAGGCAAGTACCTTCTTCACAAGGAAGCAGGAGAGAGAGAGCAAGAAGGGAGAAGTGCCAGACACTTATCAAACAACCAGTTCTCATGAGAACTCACTTTCTACCACGAGAACAGCATGGGGAAAACTAGCGCTGTGATTCAATCAACTCCCACCAGGTCCCTCCCTCACAGGTGGGGATTACAATTTGGCTTACAATTTAAGGTGAGATTTGGGTGGGGACACAGCCAAACCATATCAGTCAGGTTGCCTAGAAGTGGTGGAAGTTCTTTATTTTTAAAAATTGTTTGATAGTTATATGCATCATAAATATCCTTCTCCAATCCATGGCTTGTCTGAGTTGGTGATATCTGTTTATACGTCACTACTTATATTTTAGAACTTAAACATCACCTCTGTGAAAGCTGAATATTTCTTTTCCCCATAGCAAGTGAATTGCTCCATCCTCTGAAACAATAACTATTTCCATGAAACACTGTTTTAGCACTGAATCACAAGTATTTTAAGTACTTTCATTCCGTTACCATTCCTTCTAGTGTCTTATTATTTTGCTGTAGCCCTCAGTCCAGTGCCCAGTCACAGTGAGTACCCAGTAAATATTTTCTGGAAAAAACTGTATTCTTGAGATTATAGTCATTTCCATTGACCCCTAGTATACCACTCTATAATGGTCAGGGTTATTAATCACAAATATGTAATTCTGGCTCTTTTAATCAGATAAAGGATTTATCAGAAGCTACCGACTCATGACCAGAAACCGTGGCTTATGACGGTAATCCCAGCTCTTTGGGAGGTTGAGGTGGGTGGAATGCTTGAGCCCAGGAGTTCGAGGCCAGCCAGACCGACATGATAAAACCTCCATCTCCACAAAAAATACAAAAATCAGCTGGGTGTGGTGGCACATGCCTGTAGTCCCAGCTACTCGGGAGGCTGAGGCTGGAGAATCACCTGAGCCCAGCGAGGTCGAGGCTGCAGTGAGCCATGATCACACCACTGCACTCCAGCTGGGCGACAGAGTGAGACAGGGCCTTTTAAAAAAAGAAGAGCGAGACGTCGTCTCAATAAACAAACAAACTAACTAAAAGTTACTGGATGTCTTACAAAATTGTTGGAAAGACTGGAGAAACAGCCTTACGTAAATCTTCCAGGAGCAACCCCAGAAACACGTTACAGCAATGGTCTGATTGTGGAAACTGCTGCTGCTACTGCTATTGCCACCACAAAACACTGAAAGTCAGGAGCCCAACCTTGCTGTAATCGCTGTTATCCCCCAGATTTGTTCATCTCTGCTGCTACGCTCACTGGAAGTTCTGGGAAGAGGCTCTTTCCTCACATTTCTCACTTTTGAATCCTGTCTTGTACAGAGGAATCAAGGTTGTTAGAATCTAGGTTGCTAGAGCCTAGGCTATATGACTGCATCGAGCTATAAAAGAGATGAAAATTTGAGTCTGATATTTTTACCAGGAGGCAGGACTAATAGAGAAATTCCCCTAATTATAGAAAAGATGACAGACAAACATAAATATGACAGCTGTCACACCTTCTGATATGCCTCTTCACTACAACACTGCAATGTTGTCAGTCACGCACTTTAGTGTGTGAGAACTTCAGAGAGTTATAAGAATCCAATATCTCCTTATTTATTTTGATTTGCTATGCCTTAAGTTATTAAAAGAGGCCCTTGCAGCCAGGTAGTACTGTATACCCAAATATATCAATACATTCTTACAGTCCTGATCGTTGAGTTACTCATCCTTTCTGGCTGACCCTAACTTCATTTTGTTCCCTATCAAAAGTGCTCTTTCAGAAGCCACTCAGTTATTGATTTAGCTTCCATTGGATCCTGCAGCATGACAGAATCGGGCAGTCCAGGGCATGGAGAGAATATGCAGGAGGAGGTGGAATTAGAAACGTGATTAATGGCTGGGCACAGTAGCTCACACCTGGAATCTCAGCACTTTGTGAGGCCAAGGTGGGCGGATCACAGGGTCAGGAGTTCGAGACCAGCCTGGTCAATATGGTGAAACACTGTCTCTACTAAAAATAGAAAAAAAAAAATTAGCCGGGCGTGGTGCCTGGCGCCTGTAGTCCCAGCTACTCGGGAGGCTGAGGCAGGACAATCATTTGAACCCGCGAGGTGGAGGTTGCAGCGAGCCGAGATCAGGCCACTGTACTCCAGCCTGGGTGATAGAGTGACAATCTGTCTCAAAAACAAGAAAAAAACAAACAAACAAAAAAAAAAACCCAAAAAACCCGTGATTAATAATATCTTAAAATTGTATAGCACAGTCTGGTTTCCAATATACTTTCTCATTAGCTCCTCTGAACTCCATAATAATAATACACATAAAAGTTATCCTGGTTTCTTTTTTTCTTTTTTTTTTTTTGAGACAGAGTCTTGCTCTGTAGCCCAGGCTGGAATGCAGTGGCGTGATCTTGGCTCACTGCAACTTCCACCTCCTGGGTCCTGGTTTAAGCAATTCTCCTGCCTCAGCCTCTCGAGTAGCTGGGATTACAGGCATGCGCCACCATGCCCAGCTAATTTTTTTTTTTTATTTTTAGTAGAGACGGGGTTTCGCTGTGTTGGCCAGGCTGGTCTTGAACTCCTGACCTTGTGATGTGCCCGCCTCAGCCTCCCAAAGTGCTGGGATTACAGGCATGAGCCACTGTGCCTGGCCGTCTTGGTTTCTCTGACTAAAAAAGATAGGCTCAGGTTTTTCACTGAGTGAGAGTTTATAGAAAGCAAGGGGAGGAGGCTAGAATGATTCATATGGTAATGAATTAAAGTGGGAGACATCAGAGTGAACTCACATTTACCTTAATATAGACACACAGGGCCACATACAGAAATCCTTACAGATATGTGTACATGGATGAGTTAGTAAACATACATACAGTATTTCCTCACTCTGTAGCTGACAGGGCCTAGAGGCAACGATACCCCAGAGGCACCAAGACCCAAATCTTGGTTTCTAATACCATTCTCCAATGAAAGGCTCCTTGGAGAAATGGTTGATTATAGGACCGGATGAGGAAATATATAGGATGAGCCTGGAGCATCTCATAGTTCTAGAAAGTAAGGAAGTACTCTGAAGAAAACAAACAAAACCAAAACCAAATAACACACAATGATGAGGGTGTCAAAGGAACGGAGGAGCCAACTGAAAGAGCTTCCCATGGCCATAGCATCAGCAATCCAAGCAACAAGATAGAGTAAAGCTGAATTATAACCCAGAATATAACATAAATACCCATGTCTATACTGATATCAATAAATGATTGAATGAATGAACACAGGGGGGAGATGAGACAAATCTCCCACGCAGAAGAATTCTAAATAATTTAGGTACTCCATCCTCACGGAGGTGGAGCATAACGTCCCAGTCTTTAAGTGGGGGGTGCATATAGTGTCTTCTTTTGAGAATACAGTATGAAAAAGAGGACTCTGGTACTAGTTTGCTAGAGCTGTGGCTTAACCATTAGAAATTAATTTTCTTACGATTCTGACTAGAAGTTCAAGATCAAGGGGTTGGCAGAGTTGGTTTCTTCTGGTTTCTTCACTTCTTGGCTTATAGATGGTTGTGTTTTCCCTGTGTCTCTGCATGGTCTTCCCTCTGTACCTGTCTGTGTCTTCATCTTTTCTTCTTATAAGGACATCAGTCATATTGAATTAAGTCCAATTGACCTCATTGTAACTTAATTTCTTCTTTAAAGACACTGTCTCCAAATATAGTCATATCTGAGGTACTGGGAATTAAGACTTCATATGAATTTTGGATCGGGACACAATGCAGCCCATAACAGTGGGAGAAGCACCTTCACAGTGAAGAAACCTGATAAACACAACCCGAGCCAGGCGATTAAGGTCAATATCAACAATAGTAAGTCAAGTTGCCAGTGTGACCCTGGTGATGTGATGAAAATGACATTTTACTCTGTGGTCTTAGTAGCTCACACGTAATCCCAGCATTTGAGGAGGCCGAGGTGAGAGGATCATTTGAGCCCACAGATTCCAGATCAGCTTCTGCAACATAGTAGGACTTTGTCTCTAGAAAATTTTTTTTTAGGCCGGGCGCGGTGGCTCAAGCCTGTAATCCCAGCACTTTGGGAGGCCGAGACGGGCGGATCACGAGGTCAGGAGATTGAGACCATCCTGGCTAACACAGTGAAACCCCGTCTCTACTAAAAATACAAAAACTAGCCGGGCGAGGTGGCGGGCGCCTGTAGTCCCAGCGACTCGGGAGGCTGAGGCAGGAGAATGGCGTAAACCCGGGAGGCGGAGCTTGCAGTGAGCTGAGATCTGGCCACTGCACTCCAGACCGGGCGACAAAGCGAGACTCCGCCTCAAAAAAAAAAAAAGAAAAAAAAGAAAAATTTTTTTAAATGGCTGGGCGCGGTGGCTCACACCTGTAATCCTAGTACTTTGGGAGACTTGAGGCGGGAGGATCACGAGGTCAGGAGATCGAGACCATCCTGGCTAACACAGTGAAACCCTGTCTCTACTAAAAATACAAAAAAATTAGCCGGGCATGGCGGCGGGTGCCTGTAGTCCCAGCTACTGGGGAGGCTGAGGCAGGAGAATTGCTTAAACCAGGACCCAGGAGGTGGAGGTTGCAGTGAGCCGAGATCGTGCCACTGCCCTCTAGCCTGGGTGACAGAGCAAGAATCCATCTCAAAAAAAACAATTTTTTTTTTTTAAATTAACCAGGCGTGGTGGCACATACCTGTGGTCCCAGCTACTTGGGATGCCGAAGAAGGAGGATCACTTGAGCCTGGGAGGTTGAGGCTGTAGTTAGCTGAGATTGCTCCACTGCACTGCTTGGGTGACAGAGTGAGACCCTGCCTCAAAAAAAAAAAAACCACAAAAAAGGCAAAACAAATTTACAATCCCAGTCTAATCAAGACATAGCCCAATTGAGACATATTCTACAAAATACCTGACCTATACTCAAAATTGTCATCAAAAACAAAGAAATACTGAGAAATTGTCAGCTAGGAAGATCTTCTGTTCTTTTTTTATTTTTTATTTTTATTTAAATAAGCCTTCAGGTCACAAAGAAGATCCTAATAAGACATGATGACTAAATGTAATGTGGCATCCTGGACGGGATGTTGGAACAGAAAAAGGACATTAGGTAAAACTAAGGAAACCTGAATCAAGTATGTATTTTAGGTAATGATAACAAGTCACTGTTGACTGATTAATTATAACAAGTGAACCATAAAAATGTAAGACATTAATAATAGAGGAAACTGGTTGCAGGATATATGGGAATTCCATACTATCTTTGCAATTTTTCTGTAATCTAAAACTGTTCTAAATTTTAAAAGTTTATTATTGTTATTATATTTTTAAAAAGCTCACCTGACTTGCTCTAGGTTAGAACTGGGACTAGAATCTAGGTCATTTAGATCTAAGTCATTTTCACTCTTCGAGAGCTTCCATCACCATGACATGTAAGGCAAGTGTGTGTCTGTGGGTGCTGGAGGTCCAGGATGAGAGGGGTCCATAAGTACTATAACATGATGTCATTCAGGAAGATCAAGGCAATATGAAGCGTATGGAATTGGGCTGGAAGTATTTAAAGATCCAAAAAAAAATCAACTGTTTGAAGCAATCAGGTGCCATGGAGCTAAGCATAGAGATACAGAAGCTGGTCAAATAGCAGGTGGTCAGGACACAGGCTAGAAGACTGGGGTACAAAAGACCAGAGATCAGACAGATATGTTAGGACACACAAGATTATAATCTAGAATTATAGTAATAGGTATTGGGAATAAAAATAATAGTAATAGGCCAGGTGCGGTGGCTCACGCCTATAATTCCAGCAGTTTGGAAGGCCAAGGCAGGTGGATTACTTGAGTTCAGGAATTCAAGACCAGCCTAGCCAACATGGTGAAACCCTGCTTCTACCATAAAATACAAACATTAGCTGGGTGTGGAGGCATGTGCCTGTAATCCCAGCTACTCACGAGGCTGAGGCAGGAGAATTGCTTGAACCTGAGAGGGAGATGGAGGTTGCAGTGAGCTGAGATCACCCCACTCCACTCCAGCCTGGGCGACAGAGTGAGACTGTGTCTCAAAAAATACAAAATAAAATAATTTACATTTACAATATACTCTGCACATAAAATTTTCACATATATTATTTATTTGATATTGAATTAAATATTGTACCTTTTGAGCCTCCTTTCCTAGGGTTGCCTAAGCTCACAGGTGAGGGGCAGCTAAGATAACTAGCTGGAATTGGGGAAGGGAAGAGGTGGGAAACCAAGCAGTTCCTGATACTTGCCTCCCATCTTTCAAAAGTCTTCTCAGTTAACCTTACTGTATTCTTAACTTTTTTCTGTTCCATAGTGTCATTTCCTCATGCTGTTCCCCCACATATCCTTCAACCATAAATGACTTCCCATCCATATCACCACTTGGATCTCTCAATGAACTATTTGGAGTTCTTTCTCACTGACTGAAATGTCACCTATGCCCATTACCTAGTCCTCTGAAGCGTTAAATATTAGGATATGTCAATCTCAACTGATGTACTATATATAACCAGTAACACAGCACCGTGCTTCTGCTTCTAGAACTGGGCCAGTCTTACAGAATTAGCTACTATTTTGTATGACCGTACAGCAAGGACTGCCTCTTCCCCTATCCCTCCAGCCATCCCTTGCAGTTAGCTCCTCCAGACCAATGATCATGTTCCACTCATCTCTATATCTTTATTATCATAAGTGCTGGCATATAATAAGCCCTCAATTAAAAATAATTCAATTGGAATTTGATGACTACCCTAATTCAAATTGCTTCTGTCTCCAAATTCTTTCTTCTCTGTGTGGTTTTTCTCATTGCATACTGTTCTGGTTTGAGTTGTGTCTCTCAAAAAATGTTGAAGTTCTGACCTCTCCCCACCCTACCATCCCTGTGAGTGTGACCTTATTTGGAAACATCATCTTTGCAGATAATCAACTTAGGATGAGGGCAGTGGGTTGGGCCCTAATTCAATTATGACTGTGTCCTTATTAAAAGGGGAAATTTGGATATAGAGACATGTGCACACACAAGGAGCCTCCCACGTGAAGATGAGGGCAGAGATTAGGGGATGTCGCAGAAGCTAAAAAATGTCAAATGCCAAAGATTGTCCACAAACTATCAGAAGGCAGGAGAGAGGCAAGGAACAGATTCTCCTTCACAGTCCTCAGAAGGAACCAACCCTCCCAACCCCTTGATCTCAGACTTCTAGCCTCCAGAACTGTGAGATAATACCTCTCTGTTGGTTACGCACAGTTTGTTTTACTTTGTCATGGCAGCCCTAGGAAACTAATACACCACTCACCACCTTTACCTTCTAACTCTATCATTGCCTTTCTCCCTGACTAAAATGGAATCTCCACGGGGTCAGGACTCTTCATCTGTTTTGCTCATGCATGAATTCTCAACATGTAGAACAATGTCAGGCATGTGATAGCTCTCAATATTTGTTGAAAATGAGGAATGGAATTTTTCATATAAACCTAGACATTGTTTTCATTTGAAAACAACCTACATAAAAATGTTCCCAGTAATAAAGCAATAACGGAAAACTTTAACAACTTAAAATAAAATATACTACCCTCTAGCCACTCTTTGAGAGAGGGATCCCAAACCCTGGGAAGCTGTATCTATTGCTGATTTCTACACCTCACTAGTGACAGAGTGCTTGGAACTGTGAATGTATACGTGGAAGTTAGCAGAGGCCACCCCTCAGGGCTTCCCTTTGCTGCTTCTGGCTTTTTACTCTGCTTTTTTTCTGAAGGAAGTAAGGTAAGGTCAAGAACACAAAACCCGGCCAGGCGCAGTGGCTGATTCCTGTAATCCCAGAACTTTGGGAGGCCGAGGCGGGCGGATAGCTTGAGGTCAGGAGTTTGAGACCAGGCTGGACAACATGGTGAAACGCTGTCTCTACTAAAAACACAAAAATTAGTTGGGCGTGGTGGTGGGCACCTGTAATCCCAGCTACTCGGGAGTCTGAGACATGAGAATCGCTTCAACCTGGAAGGCAGAGGTTGCAATGAGCCGAGACTGTGCCACTGGACTCCAGCCTGGGCGAGAGAACAAGACTCAGTGTAAATAAATAAATAAACAAACAAAACTCTTCTCCTCCTCATCTCCATTACCTTTCTTTTAGCATGGCCCCAAATATTTGAGTGGTTGAATGCATGTGTTCTGGACTTAAAAGAGGATAATCCCGTTTCTTTTTTCTCCTCGTCACTTGAAAAAAAGAAAACGAAGAAAGCATTCACACCTACAAGAACTCTTCCAGTTTTAGTATTTTTTTTTTTCTCTCAGTATACTCAGTATTTCTCAACAGTCCTGAGAGGTAGGTATTATCTGATGGTGAGAAAACAGGCAGAGTGGTTACCACCTTGCACACAGCATGAAGAAACTGCAAGGCGTAGGAGCCAGGCCTCCTAAATCTCAATCCAGTGCTCCTTCCGTTCCGTTGGTCGTCGCTGCACACGTTTTCTCTTTTTATGTCTGGGTGAAGAAAGGGTGGGTCCCAGAAACTTGAAAGCGATTTGGTTTTACAATGGAAAGGAACAGAGACAAATCTGCAGGGCTTTCGACTCTGGAACCATTCCCTCTAGCATTTCCGTGGGGATTGTGGGCGAAGAGGAGAGGTCTGAGTTCCAGGGAGTAAGGACTGGCCCCCTGTTCCTTTCAGTGAATGAATGGTCTTTCTCCAAATACACACACACATAACACACACAACCGGGGGCCCCAGCCATGAGAGTTGGTCTTGATAGAAATGGTCTACCAGATTACTGTAACAGGCTACTGGGGACCAGTTGTAGTTCAAAGACACGAGAGATGAGGCAGGGATTAAACAAATGACAACAACAACAATGAAGATTATTCAACCAGGAACGAAAATGAGGGTGGAGAAGTTAGAAGGTGAAGGCAGCGCAAGGTTGGGAGTAGAAAGACGACATTTTTGTGTGGGATGTGCAAGGATCACCGTGAGGAGAGTGAGGGCGGCTTCGACCTTTTGATGCTGAGTTAAACTGTAGATACAGATTTTCCATGTAAGTACTCTGTCATTTTCAGGTGGCAACCGGATAAACTTCAGGTGCCACCATGGAGCCGACAATCACCAGGAGAGAACAGGACAGGAAAGAAGGCTGGGACAGAAGGGTAGCTGCATCTCTGCAAACGCACAGGTCTAGGAAAGAGGCACCTGGCCTGTCCCCTGGGCTATCTCGTTTCAAAGTCACGTAAGTTTCTGTAGCTTATAAGCGGCTCCTGCCCCCCCGGCATCATGACATGGCTTTGCTGCAGACCTCGAGGTGCTCGGAATGACCTTGGTGATCATCCTTAACCTCAAATTCCCGGTCCTGCATTGCCCATCTCCCGGGTCACTGCTGCTGACAAGGCTCTTCTGAAGTTCTGGGTTATTCTACAGTCTTCCAAGAGGGCTTCCCCTAAATCCTCTCCCTAGGAATGCTTGGAAGAACGGGAGGAGCAGCCTCGAGGTTCCCATCCTTTACATGGACACAGTGACAGCCCCCGCCATGGCTGCCCTACCACGGGGGCCAGGCTTCGCAGCAGAGTCCCGGGCTCGCTTCGGGGCGTGCGCCCGGGGTGTGCCGCGCCCTCGGGGCCAGTGTCCCGGGCGGGTTTCCGGGCCTCGGTAGCGCGGGAGGCGGCGGCGGCGCCGGCTGGCAGGCTGATGATGATGATGCTCTGTGCTCGCAGCCGTTGGGAGGCAGCGTGAGCCTGAGAGAGCCCAGAGCAGCCGCGGTGGCCCCGCTGGAGCGCAGCCTCCTCCCGCTCCCATAATGCACAGGGCGGCGGCTGCGGCGGCGGCAGCATCGCGGGCCGCCGAGGTGGCTGCGGCAGCGGCGGCGGCGACCCCCAGGACCCCGCGGCAGGTGGAGGGCCGCTCGCGGCTGCTCGCCGGCGAGCCGGGAGTGATGCGAGGCCCCGCCGGGGCCGCCAGCGGCCTTGAGGCCGCCCCGCCCGCCCGGCCCGGCCGGCCCTGCCCTGTCCCCGCCGGCGGCTGCGGGCGCTTCCTAGTCCGGCGGCGGACGGGCCGCACCAGGCGAGGTGCGGCCCTCCGCACAGGCGGGGGGCGTAGGCGCGCGGAGCCCGCCATGGCTGCGTCGGAGCTCTACACAAAGGTAAGGCGCCCCGTGGCCGGCGTCGAGGACTGGGGCCGCGCGGCCCTCGCCGCCAGCTGTCAGGCTGGGGAGGGGCGGGAGCGGCGGGGCCAGCGCCACCCCTTCAGCGCTTCAGAACCCTCGGCCCTACCCGCCGGTCGCCCGCTGCAGCACTTTCCTCTTTTCGGGCGAGATGGTTAAGGCGGCGGAGGGAGGCCCGCCTCGGGGTCTCCCAGGCTCCTGCCGCGCTGCTGGAGCTGGGGCAGAGCGGGCTTCCGAGTGGAAAGGGGCCCATGTGGATTTAGCAGGGCGGGCGTGCCTCCGCTCCTGCTTGGCTTTGGAAAATTCCCGGCGGGTGGGAGATGCTTGCTCCGGTAGATCGGATGGTTTCTCTCATGGGGACACGCGCTTAAAATAACGTCTTGTGTTGGTATGCAGTGCTGCTTGTACCGCCAGCCAGCCTTTCTGTGAGGCTATTTTGAATCCTACAAACGGTGGCCGTATCACCTTTAGCTCCCCGGTTTAGCTGCGCTGGGGGTGGCGAGCCCCGGGGAAAGATGTTGCCGGATGAACGCGAGCTGATTCACCGGCTGGGAGGGTCGGTACTCATTTGTCGCTGGGAGTTTGCAACCTGCGTGTAATCCCGCAGAGCCTTGTTAGGCTCCATGTCTTCACATCCTCTGGGGCAAACCTTTCCCTTCTGGGTTTGATTTAAGGGAAGTGGCAGTCTTTTCTTAGACTGACATCAATATTCTCAGGGTCTGGCAATCTCTGAATGGCCTATTATGGAGAACTGTCACTTGAGTGCTGTGCAGATTTGTGATGACCTTTGTGAATATATGTAATTATGGCATTTTATACTATACACCCATGTGTAGGTAGATATTTTGCCAACTATTGATTACTTCTACATGCAGTTAATAGAGTTGCCTTTTCACATTAGCATTTGCAATAGAATTTTCATTTAGGGTCCTGTAATCACTGGAATCATTGTTTCCAAATGTGACTCAAGTCCAGGGCCCAAGTTGCAGTGTGTTTTACAGAGGAAAGAAGTCTGGACTGGGCATCGAGAGACCTGGATTCAAGCCGGGACCTTTTCACTTACTCACTGTGACCTTGGACAAGTCACTTAACATTTCTGGTTCGATTTCCTCATGAGTAAATAGAGTTAATTATACTTGCCTTTCATCCCTTACAAGCTGTTCTGATAATTAGACAATAATAGTTGTGAAAGCTTTTGTAACCTATGAATTTCTCTGCAAATATGAGATATATGATTAATTTCTTCAACCATGAAATGAGGAACTTGCATGAAACATTCTCTGAGACCTCTTTCTAGTTTTAGGTTTAAGGGCTATCCAATTGGAACTTCTCTCTCAACCTGGTAATTTCTTTAGGCATTGCAGATCTCTAATGTATGAACGAATGCAATTGGAAACTGATTAAAAGTAACTTGACAGACACTTAATATGGTGCTTACTATGTGCCAGGTACTGTTTTAAGCGTTTTAAAATATAAACTCATAATCCTTATAAGGAACTTAGGAGGTTGATATTAAGAAATATCAAAATCATTTTCACATGAAGAGATAATCAGTCTGTAAACATTCCTTGGTTACTTTGTGTAGCCCCTCCCCTCCACTTCTACATCAAGTTTGTCCAACCCGCAGCCCGTGGGCCACATCCGGGCCCAGGACCGCTTTGACTGTGCCCCAACACAAATTCGTAAACTTTCTTAAAACCTGAGATTTTTTTTTTTTTGCAATTTTTTTTAAGCTCATCATTTATCATTAATGTATTTTATGTGTGGCCAAACACAGTTCTTCCAATGTGGCCCAGGGAAGCCAAAAGATTGGACACCCCTCATTGTATATGGTGAGCAGTCATCTTTGAGCCACCTAATAGTAGGCTGCTTGACTAGAGACTGATAGGATAATAAATTGTTGTTGGATTTTGAACGCTTTTGCCCCCCAAGATGATTTGAGAGAAAAAATGGAAAAGATGTTATGATTTATAAATGGTAAAGTTTTGGGCTTCTGTCACAGCTTTATCACAATCTATTTTAAAATTTACCTTTTAACAGCCTGAGAAACATAGTGAGACCCGGTCTCTACAAAAAATTAAAAAATTAGGCTGGTCACGATGGCTCACGCCTGTAATCCCAACACGTTGCCGAGGTGGGTGGATCACCTGAGGTCAGGAGTTCGAGACCATCTTGACCAACTTGGCAAAACCCCATCTCTACTAAAATAGAAAATTAGCTGGGCGTGGTGGCGCATGCCTGTAATCCCAGCTACTCAGGAGGCAGAGGCAGGAGAATCGCTTGAACCTGGAAGGCGGAGGTTGCAGTGAACAGAGGTTGCGCATTGCACTCGAGCCTGGGCAGCAAGAGGGAAACTCGGTCTCAAAAAAAAAAAAAAAAAAAATTAAAAAATGAACTGGGCGTGGTAGTCATGCCCGTGGTCCCAGCTACTCAAGAGCTGAGGCAGGAGGATCAGCTGAGGCAGGAAGATCGCTTGAGCCTGGGAGGTTGAGGCTGCAGTGAGCCATGATTGTACCACTGCACTCCATTCTGCGCAAAAGAGCAAGAACATGTCTCAAAAAAAAATTTTTTTTTTTTTAACCTCTTTGTCATTTTAAAACAGAATGGCTTAGAGATCAAGACTGAAGTTGGGGCTTACACTGCCTTTTCTAAATACACTTATGCCTAATTAATAGCCTGGTTACTTGGTTGGTTGTTGGCTAATTCTTTTGTGAATGGGCCTTAGCTTAATGGCAAGCGGAAATAGATATCAGGCATCCTATGTGCCAGGTACTTTGCTTAATATTTAGAGGATCTAACAGTGAACAAGATACAGTCCTTTCCCTCAACATGCTCACAGTCTGCTTCTTACATTCTTGACCCACTTTGAATCTATAGGGACATAAATAACCTTATTAGTAGAAGTTAGGGAATGGGTTGGGACATGGGGAAGATTGGGCTGATTCCAGAAATAAAAGCTACTATTGTAATTACTAGAGGAATAGGAAAATCATTAGAAGTATTATCAGTGGATAAGCACAAGGATCTTCCCCTTGCAAAGGATTATAGGAAGGAAGTTCTAGGATAGATTACAAGGAAAGATGTATTAGTGACATGCCATAATTATGGTATTTAACATTGTGGTTAAATCTGAAAAGTACCCTTTAAAAAAATGTCATTCAGATCTTTTTTTTTTTGGAGACGGAGTCTCGCTGTGTCACCCAGGCTGGAGTGCAGTGGCCGGATCTCAGCTCACTGCAACCTCTGCCTCCCGGGTTTACGCCATTCTCCTGCCTCAGCCTCCCAAGTAGCTGGGACTACAGGCGCCCACCACCTCGCCCGGCTAGTTTTTTTTTTTTTTTTGAGACGGAGTCTCGCTCTGTGGCCCAGGCTGGGGTGCAGTGGCCGGATCTCAGCTCACTGCAAGCTCCGCCTTCCGGGTTTACACCATTCTCCTGCCTCAGCCTCCTGAGTAGCTGGGACTACAGGCGCCCGCCACCTCGCCTGGCTAGTTTTTTTTTTGTATTTTTTAGTAGAGACTAAAATCACTGTGTTAGCCAGGATGGTCTCGATCTCCTGACCTCGTGATCCGCCCGTCTCGGCCTCCCAAAGTGCTGGGATTACAGGCTTGAGCCACCGCGCCCGCCCTAACATTGAATGTATTTAAGGAAACTGAACTATAACACTTAAAATGGTAAAATGGTAACTTTTATGTATAGTTAACCACACACACAGAAAAGAGCATATATCTGTTATGCAGGTATTAGGAAACCACTACTACTTGCCCCACAACTGCAGCTGATTCATGACCCTTACAGAGTTAGTGACTGAGAACTGGAGAATTATGTGCACATGGCCAACATTTCCTTAATCCTTGTGGATAGCCAAAACTTCAGTAAAATGACTCTCATTCACCATCTGCTTTCCACATCTCGTCTCATGAGCATCTCATGAGCATCTAGTTGACTGAACCTGATTCACATTTGAATCCTAGTTTCAAGGGACCCTGAGGAATAATGATTAGCTTTTCAGACTCTGTAGTAGGAGGAAACAACTAGAGGGAGACTGGAAGGGTGCTGAGTCCTACCTCGTCCTATCTGCCATAGGCACTGAGTCAGAGGCAATTCATAGATGGCAGCGCTCCTTTTAGTCAGGTCACAATTTCCAGTAGTGTTGAGAATGTCCTGCAGCTGATAAGTTGGAGAGGTAGGGTGGGGACAAAGTCATTATCTCTTTTGCAGTTAATGGACTGATTGTGCTATGGTATTTGCAGTTTTAATGTGGTAGAAAACATTTGGATTATTTAAATTATTGTGAAGAGATTTGGGTCATTCTAATGGGATGCGTTAAAGACTCATTGACTAAAGAGTATCTGAGCTAATGTTTAGGAGTACCAAATGTAAGGTTGTTATGTTTATGATAAGCTTTTTTCATTTCATCAAGTATGGAGATAAGAATATAATAGAAAATATACTGAGTTCTTTTGCTCTTAGGCTGCTGAAATCTCTAATTAGTATGAACTAAATTTGTTTGGAGAGAAAAGAAACAAATTTACTAGTAAAGCATTTACTTGCTGAAAATTGCACTTCTTAAAACAGTTTTCAAAATTCTAACCAGAGGTCACCCAAAAGATATTTCATATTGTCTAGAACAGTCAGGTGTTTTATCTGTTATCTATGACTTAAAACTAAGTTTGAATAATTCCTGTTGATATCAAATTCTGCGGGAATGACTGTTCTCTCAGCACCTTGATAGGTATTGACCTTTGATGCTTAAGTAATTTTTTCTTTTTTTTTTTTCTTGAGATGGAGTTTCACTCTTGTTACCCAGGCTAGAGTGCAGTGGTGCAAACTCAGCTCACTGCCACCTCCGCCTCCCAGGTTCAAACAATTCTGCCTCAGCCTCCAGAGTAGCTGGGATTACAGGCATGTGCCACCACGCCCGACTAATTTTTTTCTTTTTTCTTTTTTCTTTTGTATTTTAGTACAGAAGGGGTTTCACAACATTGGCCAGGCTGGTCTCGAACTCCTGACCTCAAGTGATCTGCCCGCCTTGGCCTTCCAGCGTGCTGGGATTATAGGCGTGGATCACTACCCATTAACATTTACAAGTACCAAGCTTTGCATGAAAATGCTTTTAAGGTGGACCACGCTTTAATGGTGTAACAAGAGTTAGTATTTAAATCAGATTTGTTGATACAGTTATTCCACTTCTAGAAATTTAACCTAAGGCACTGCAATGCCATTTATAATAATAATAAAATAGTGAACAATTGCTAACAATGGGGAGATGGATAAATTATTGTATAGTCATAAAATGGAATGTTTTAAAACTATCTTTTCAAAAGACATGTAATAGCCTTAGACAGGACTCATGCAGTAATGTTAAGCAAAATGATACAGAATTATGTATGATGTGTTTTCTCTTTATAGACAATTTTGCGTGTGAGAGAAATATAAATTATAAGGAGTTATTCTCTAGGGATTAGTTTTCAAATTTTCTGTTCTTCAATGAATATATATTGCTTCTATATATTTGGCTTTTATTGTAGAGATACTTAATTATAAAAGATTCAAACCATGCAGAAACTTGCAGACTAAAACCCTAAAACTCAGTCCCCAGGCTGGGCGCGGTGGCTCAAGCCTGTAATCCCAGCACTTTGGGATTACAGGCTTGAGCCACCGCGCCCGGCCGTCATTCAGATCTTAAGGGCAGATTTTGATGTGTGATACAGATCAGTTCCTATTACAGTGAAGGACAAGAGACTGTTCAGTTTCTTCTTTTTAGCCAGAATGATAATGGTTTTGTCACAGCAATTTAACAAGGCTTCCATTTTGTCAAAATTTCCTGCAGTATAAACGTTTTGAGGGCAATAGCTAGGTTCTTGGGATACATTTCTGGAAACTAATATTTTGGTTAAAACATGTTTTGTTGATTTTTAAAAATAACAGCTTTATTGAAATGTGAGTCTTATACCATATAATTCACCATTTAAAGTGTACTATTCAATGGTTTTTGGTTTATTCACACAGTAGTATGTTGATTTGTTTGTGGGTCAACCTGCCTTACTCCCAAAAGAATTGAAGGAAACTATGATATCTCATTGCTTCTGATTTTGAAAATATTTGCTAGTCTTGACTTGTCAGTGGATATTTATATCATACATCACCCATAAGTGCTTTTGATAACTAGAAGCAATTCTACATTTGTGGAGTGGGGTTTATCAGTTAGACCTAGAAGGATTACTGGCAGCGTTATAATGAATGGCATGCTATTCCTCCTCTCATCATGTTCCCAGACACCATGGATAGCACCATAAATGCTGTAGAATGGTCAAGATTACCTGAAGCGGTTTTATTTTATTTTTTTAATTTTAAATTTTTTTTTTTGAGACAGGGTCTCACTGTGTCACCCAGGCTGGAGTGCAGTGAAAGTGAAGATGGCTCACTGTAGCCTTTAACTCCTGGGTTCAAGCTATCCTCCCACCTCAGCCTCAAGAGTAACTGGGACCACAGTTATGCACCCAGCTAATTTTTAAATTTCTTCTAGAGATGGTCTCAGTATGTTGCCCAGGCTGGTCTTAAACTCCTGGACTCAAGTGATCCTCCTGCTTCCACCTCCAATAGTGTGGGATTACAGGCATGAGCTCCCCACATCCAGCCTATTTATTTATTTATTTATTTAGAGTCAGGGTCTTGCTCTGTTGTCCAGGCTGGAGTCCAGTGGTGTGAACATGGTTCACTGCAGTATCGACCTCCCAGGCGCAAGCCATCCTCCCACCTCACCTTCCCGGGTAACTGAATCTACAGGCACGTGCTACCACACCCAGCTAATTTTTGTACTTTTTATAGAGACAGGGTCTTGCTATGTTGCCCAGGCTGGTCTCTAACTCCTCAGCTCAAGTGATCCTCCTGCCTCGGCCACCCAAAGTGTTGAGATTACAGACATGAGCCACCATGCCTGGCTTATTTTTAATTTTAAAAAAGTTTAAATTTTTTTGTTTACTTTTCTGTTTTGTTTTTACCTGAAGCTGTTTGATTAGGAGGTTCCCATGTGTGCTAAGATGCTGAGTATTGTAACAGTGCAAAGACAATCTAAAATTCCACATTGCAAAGCATGTTAACTTGCCTAGATGAAACTGCTCTTAAGGTTGGTAGATTGTATATGTGTAACTTTCGATTCCCAACATATCCTCTCATATGTACAGGAGCCACATGGCCTAGATTTTTTCTGGGATAGATCCACTTTTATATTCTATGGCACCGTCTCTTCAAACTATTGATCCTGGAAATTCTAATAGTTTCATGTTGAGACTGTATTTCTCAGACTGCTTTCAACATCTTAAAGAGGAACAGAAATCTCATCTCTGATCATGTGCCCTGACTCGGAGTTTGGCAAGGACATTAGCTGTCCTCAAGTCTCCTGTCACGCCCTTTCCATTTGAATTTCCTCCTGGTGTTCCTAGGCCTGTTAAAGGCATTGCTGTTCTCCTAGTTCCTCAGCTTGGAAACCTCCATATCTTTTTTTCTTGTCTTTCATATTCGACTTTTTCTATATCAATTCTAATTTCAATTGACATCCAGCTGATAGCTCAGATTTGGAACTTCCACTAGTACTCTTTTTCTCTATCTTAATGTCCCAAACATGTTTCTGTCTTATTATGGTTACTGTATCTGTGTATATGTTTACCACTCCCACCATACTGTAAGCCTCCTGAGATGCTGTTTTGTTTACCTCCTGTAGAGCCTAGCACAGTGTCTTACACAGAATAGCTGCTCATTGAATATTTGTTGAATGAATACTTAAACAGGGGAGGGATGGAATGAAAATAATGGTTTGGCATGATTAGTCCACTTGTAGGGACGAAGCAGGGTATAAAGATGTGGTTAAACAAGTAAACACATTTTCAGGCATGTTGAACAGGATGAGTAATATAACTGGGAGCTAGGGAGACCAGGAAACTTTCAGGAAACAAAGTGTGAAGTGATGAAGGTCTGGTGGACTGAGGCAGGGGCAGAAGGTGTGGGAAAGAAGAGGACAAATTTGAGAGACAGGTCTCTCCGAGATGGATTACATATAGGATGGGAAGGAGCAGGAGTAGGTTGAAATAATACCAGTAGCTCCAGCCTTGGAAACTGAAAGTTAATTCCTGCTTCATCACAAATTTTGACTTCCTCTGTGGAACTTGAATCTTACTTCTTTCTTTCTTTTTTTTTTTTTTTTTTTTTTTGAGAGCGGAGTCTCGCTGTGTCGCCAGGCTGGAGTTCAGTGGCCCGATCTCGGCTTACTGCAAGCTCCGCCTCCCGGGTTACGCCATTCTCCCGCCTCAGCCTCCGGAGTAGCTGGGGGATACAGGCACCGCCCACCGCGCCCGGCGTTTTGTAGTTGGTAGAGACGGGTTTCACGTGTTAGCCAGGAGGGTCTCAATCTCCTGGACCTTGTGATCACCCGCCTCGGCCTCCCCAAAGTGCTGGGAATTACAGGCTTGAGCCACCGCGCACCGGCCGGAATCTTACTTCTTAAAGAAATACTTTTTTACACAGCTTGACAAAGCAAAATGCCCATTGTTTCCCCTTGAAATTTGTTACTGTTTCTTGAAGTGTGAAAGTTTTGTGTATTGCCCAGAAACTATTACAGAGAGGTTCTGATTCTAATGAGAATTGCTGCCGTCACATAGTTTGAATCTTACTGGTACTTTTAGCTTTTTTTTTTTTAAATAATGAAAGAGAACTGGAGGAAGGTTTATGAATGGGCTTCCAGGGATTTAACAACAACCTCAGGGGAGGGGTGACAGGGAATGTGTAGGGGAGAATGTGGGAGGGGAGAGATGATCTGCCTTACTTCTTACCTCAGAAGGTAATTTAGTTTCTCTGTTTTTTGTTTTATGATGAATTTTGCCTCCATTGGGAGAATTCAGGAGTACGTGGTCCACTAGAGGATAGACTTGGTTGTATTTGTCTTCACTTCAGGCAATTCCCAGTGAAGTACGAGGTACTGCTGGAAGTATAAACTTCTGACTGATCTATGGAGTAAGGTCTGGCGGTAGGCAAAATATTACATGAGCAATTCCACTTCTTCCACCCCACCCGAAGGCATGTCCTCCATCTTACAGTGGTCTTCCTAGACTTGTTCTATTTGTCTTCCTGGGGAGTTGTCCTTTCCTCCCCAGCACCACCCCACTCCCAATCTTGCATCAACTTTATTGAGGTATAATATACATGAAAAGTCCCTCATTTTAAGTGTACAGTTTGATGAGTTTTGACATATATTCTGTCATGTAACCACCACCACAAACAAGATGCAGAACATTTCCATCACCCCTAATGTTCCCTTGTGCTTAGTCTCTTATCTTCCCCAACATCTTCAAGGAGTTTACTGGAGTTATGCTTGCTCATTAGGGCAGAAGGAAGTTTTTTCTTTTTGGTTTTTCGGAAATGAATGCTATGGTTCCACCTTAGCCCAACCAATAGAGATACTTACTACAAAGGCCTGGCATTGGAGGTCATGGCTGTGGAGTTTCATTTTCAGTGGGAGGCGGAAGTGGATGTAAAAGGAGTTTAAATGACTTTTGTTTAATCTTTCGTTCACACACTGACCACTTTGCCTTTATTAATGATGTCTGCCTTTGATGCCTTCTGAAATGCCCTTTGGTTAATTTTGCCCTTTAACAGTTCCTCTTCCCCATCTGTCTTGGTTGTAACGTCAGTCTGAGTTTGTGCTGATACAACCTAAACTTTGCAGAAACTTATCCCTGGCTTCTTCATGCCCCAGGCATTCTCCATTTCTCTTCTAAGCCCTCCTCACTTGGAATTCTTTTTAACTAGCAGACATTAGCATTAAGTATCTCCCTGTACAGCAAAGGCTTTTGCCAATTGTAAAACTTAGGGATGATGTAATTATTTTTTGATTTCAAAATAATGATTCTAAATTTGATTGAAATCAAGGGAGAAGTGCATTGTACATAATGCACTAAGTATTCATGAATGTTCGTGAGGACCATGTGTCTACCTCCTTTGGCCTAATGTATTTCTGTGGCCAAAAATGTGGGCAAGATGCTGGACTAGAGGGAGACTGCATGCACAAAAAAGATAGGTTTTTGTCCATCTTTTGTCACATATACAAAAACATATAGACCTGGCCAGGAATCCTGCGTGTGTGGTTGGTGTTTCTACTTCTTGATAAATATACCGGAAACCAGAGAAATTTCAGAATAGGAGAAGTAAAATGATCAGGGCAGTGAAGAGGCTAGACAGATTAAAAGTGTAGAACTCTCTAGTTTAGAAAGATGAAGGTGAGCTGGGAATACAGTAGAGTGGTTTTTTTTGTTTTTGAGATGGAGTCTCGCTCTGTCACCCAGGCTGGAGTGCAGTGGCACCATCTCGGCTCACTTCAACCTCCGCCTCCTGGGTTCAAGTGATTCTTCTGCCTCAGCCTCCCAAGTAGCTGGGACTACAGGTATGTGCCACCACCCCTGGCTAATTTTTGTATTTTTAGTAGCGATAGGGCTTCACAATATTGGTCAGGCTGGTCTCGAACTCCTGACCACGTGATCCGCCTGCCTCGGCCTCCCAAAGTGCTGGGATTACTGGCATGAGCCACCGTGCCCAGCCCTACAGTATACTATTTGACATCCAGAATAGTGAAAGTTTGTAACATCAAATCTCAGTTTAGTAGGGATATGTTTTAGATCTTGAAACAAATCAATATATGCCATTTTAAATGAATTTCTACTTTCAACTTTAAGTTTTACATTTCTGAAAGTCATTACCTCAAGTTATGATATTAGCTGAGATACAGGATGTAAATAGAGAGGGCCTGGGTAATTTATGGATGAGAGATTTGGCACACTGACTTACCAAACCTCTCTTTAACAGTGTCAATCAGTTTACCAGCCATAGCTGTTTTAGTTGGAAGAAACAGAAACCCAACTCAAGCCAAAAAGGAGTTTATTTGCTCATGTGACTTAAAAATCTAGGCATGGCTGGAATCAAGGCTCAGACATGGTCTTTGGGGCTCTCTTCACTGACTTTCACATGCTGTCTGACATTGGTTTCATCCTCAGGACAGCTCTTTTTAGGGGTGAAAAGATGGTCAGTGGCACCTGTAGATCACGTGATCTTACAGTACTGGGGCTGGAGGAAGAGAGCCTCAGAGAGGAATTCTGGTCACGTGCCTTCTTTCACTGTGGCCTCTAGGCAGTAGGAGAGGAGCACCATGAGTGGTCAAGTCTGTGCTCACCCCAGAGGCCTGGGGGAGGACAGCGCACCATGATTGATAGTTTCACTCCAACCTCATAGGATGGCTGTGAGCTGTTCGCCATTGGAAGGAAAAGTGCTAGGTAGACAAAATAAACAACTACCCTCAGTGCCTGTCGGCTATGAATAGGTCACCGAAAATGATAGTCATTGAATTCTACCCCTTCTTTTCTGATCTTTGAGCAGAAGAATGGGAGATTTTTCTTGACCAGGGGACATTAGGTGTCTTTCCCCTACAGAATTATTTTGGATTGAAAAATAAAAGCCAGGCCAGGTGCGGTGGCTCACGCCTGTAATCCCAGCGCTTTGGGAGGCCAAGGCAGGCAGATCATGAGGTCAGGAGCTTGAGACCAGCCTGGCTAACATGGTGAAATTTTCTACTAAAAATACAAAAATTAGCCGGGCATGGTGGCGTGTGCCTGTAATCCCAGCTACTCGGGAGGCTGAGGCAGGAGATTTGCTTGAGCCCGGGAAGCAGAATTGTGCAAAATTTCTTTTTGTCTGTCCGTCATCCCGTGTTCATGTCTGGTGGTAGTCTGTCTTCTGTTCTCTTCCTCCCACCTGTTCATCTTCTTTATCCCCCTACTATTTAATTTTATCTACCCGCCCCTTCTGCCCTGTTGTGATTTGTTATAAGCAAGTATATATACACCCTACTCCTATAATGGAATAAAATAGGTTACTAAAGAGTGAATCTTTTGCCGGGTGCGGTGGCTCATGCCTGTAATCCCAGCACTTTGGGAGGCCCAGGCAGGCAGATCATGAGGTCAGGAGATTGAGACCATCCTAGCTAACACAGTGAAACCCCGTCTCTACCAAAAATACAAAAAAATTAGCCGGGTGTGGTGGCGGGCGCCTGTAGTCACAGCTACTGGGGAAGCTGAGGCAGGAGAATGGGGTGAACCCAGGAGGCGGCGGAGCTTGCAGTAAGCGGAGATGGCACGGCACCACTGCACTCCAGCCTGGGCAACAGAGCGAGACTCCGTCTCAAAAAAAAAAAAAATAAATAAATAAATAAATAAAAAAGAGTGAGTCTTTTCTTCATAACTTAGATTGAGGAGGGAACTTCATTTTTGCTTTTGCTTTATTACCACTCCCTGATCTGACATCACAAAGTAATTTTTTACAAGTTTGCATAAATCATTTTCTGTGTATGTGAGTGTGTTTCAAACAAACACTTTTGTGTTAGACTAGTTAGACTAGACTAGTTCAACCTTAGTTTTTTAGCTTACCATACTGGTCTACATTACAGTAAGATGACTGGATATTCCTTTAAAGATATGATCTCACCTTAAAACATTTTTCTGCCAGTACTTAAACAACTTTTACACAGGGTTGGTCTCTCTATGCTTAAACTCAGAAAAAAAAAAATCTTACTTCTAGTTTGATAAGCAGCATGGTTGGGTTGGGAGCAGAATTCTTCTGGAGACGTCTGTAAAATTGGGAAATGTATATCTTAATAATAAGGAATTTTGGTCCACAACCTAGATTAAATTTTCATAAAGTCAGAATGTGCATTTCTTATTTTAGAAATGAAAAAGTTAAGCCCCTTAGAGTTACTATTGCATTTTAACCCACTCGTACTGTTTATACTAATTTTTTTCATCCTCGACCAAAATTTCTCAACCTCTGCACCACTGATAGTAGGCTAGATAATTCTTTTTTTTTTTTTTTTGTGGGAGGGGTGGCTCTCCTGTGTATTGTAGTATGTTTAGCCAAATCTCTGACCTTTATCTACGAGATCCAGTAGCACCCAACATCCCTAGTTGTGACAACCAATATTGCCTACAGACATTGCTAGATATCTCTTGGGGTGGTGGGGATGGGGGAGAATCACACATACCCTTGAAACCACTAAACTAGATGATAAGCCTTCAACTAGGGTAAGAACAAGGAGGAAGAAGTTAATTGGGAAATTAGGATTAATTGGGAAAACTTTTTTAAAAAGTTGATTTATAAGCATTATTTTTCTGCTTATAGAAGTGATGCCTTGTAGCTAATCTGGATTATTTGAATAATGCAGAACATATAAAGGAAGAAAGTTAAAATAAACTATGCCACCTAGAAATAATCATTGTCAACTATTGATTTTAAGTCTTTTGTCTATATTCACAAGTGGTAATGATTTTTAAAATAATTTTTAAACTTAATATGTATTGTGAGAATTTATATCAATAAATATTCGTTGAAAAAATATATCTGTGTATGTATGTTTTGAGACGAAGTTTCGCTCTTGTTGCCCAGGCTGGAGCGCATTGGCACGATCTCAGCTCACTGCAACCTCTGCCTCCCAGGTTCAGGTAATACTCCGGCCTCAGCCTCTGGAGTAGCTAGGATTACAGGTGCCCGGAGTAGCTGGGATTACAAGCGCCTGCCACCATGCCTGGCTAAGTTGTATTTTTAGTAAAGACGAGGTTTCACCATGTTGGCTAGGCTGGTCTTGAACTCCTGACCTCAGGTGATCTGCCCACCTCAGTTTCCCAAAGTGCTGGGATTACGGGTGTGAGCCACCGTGCCCAGCCCATTGAAAATATTTTTAATGGGAGCATGATATTCAATCATCTGGGTATACCAAAATGTATTTACTGCTGGGCATTTTTCACTAATGGAAGTGATATGCTATGGTGAGCATCTTTGTTCATAAGTCTGCTTAGTCAGTTTTAGTTAATTATAGAATTCAAATCTCCGTAGCAATAATTAGCATTTGTATTTATGCAGGATAGGGCATTCACATTCACTTCTTTTTAAAAATAGCACTCTTTATGTGCATTGCCTGAGGGGATAGGGTGACCAGATGTCCCACTTCTAGAAGATGCTTTCTGCCTTTTAATATCTTTATTCTGTTTTGAGAAATTTTCTTAGACTAGAAACATATAAGTTCATTTCAAAAATTTAACCTTTTGGAAATTGAGACTGCTTCTTTTTCTGACCATTGTCATTATTGTTGGTTTTATTCACTCTGTTTCTTGATCTTGGATGAATCTGTGCCAGAGAGAATAATTGAACTAGAAAGAATTTTAAAAAGAGAAAAAATATGAAGCTTCTGAATTACTATACATGATATAATTTTAGTTTGAAAATTACCTGATAATATGTTATCAGGACATAGTAGACATGTCCTCCTAATTAGAACAAATTAACAGTGTCTGGAGGAGGCTATGCATTTGCTTTCGGGGACAGTTGAGAACCTGAGAGTCCTTCAGCATCAACTACCTGCTTTGTAACACAATTAGAATGGAGCAAAATATGCCCAATGCTAAAGGAGCGCCCTAGAATGGAATCTTTATAGCAGTAAGAAAGTGTTTTGGGATTAGTGAGGCCTTCAGGTCATTGCTGTGCATAGCAGCCCTTCCAAAGGACTAGAATCACGGCAGTAGCCACAGACCGGGACAGGGGTTGATTGTGTGGAGCCTTAGACATTAAAGGCATAGGAAACTGAGTTGAAAGCCTTAGCAGCCTTGGAAGTTGCTTTTCTTCCTCCACTAAAACCTTGATTTTTTTTTAACCTTATATAGTTATTACTTGTTTTCTTCTAAAAACTGTGGCTCAGTCAAATGTGTGGTTCCATGGCAGTAAATTATCAAGTAATAGTGATTAATATTGACTGAGGCTTTACTGTAGGCCAGATGCTATTCTGAGGGCTTTGTTGCAACTGTTTCCTTCCTTGCCTTCCACCCCTCCCAGGGTCCTGAAAGCGAGGCAGTACATCACAGAAGTCAAGGGCGTGGAATCCACACCTAGATACTGGATCTTGGTTTCAATCCTGGTTTTGCTATTCACTTTCTCTGTGTCCTTAAGCCACTTAACCTCTTTATGCTTCAATTTCCTTATCTTTATAGTGATGATAATAAAACCTACCTTATGTGGTTTTAACGATGACTCAGTTATAATATATTAAGAAATGCTTAGAATAGTGACTGGTATTTAGTAAATTCTTTTTTTTTTTTTTTTTTTTTTGAGACGGAGTCTTGCTCTGTCGCCCAGGCTGGAGCGGAGTGGCCCAATCTTGGCTCACTGCAAGCTCCGCCTCCTGGGTTCACGCCATTCTCCTGGCTCAGCCTCCCGAGTAGCTGGGACTACAGGCGCCCACCACCACGCCCGGCTAATTTTTTCTATTTTTAGTAGAGACGGGGTTTCACCGTGTTAGCCAGGATGGTCTCAATCTCCTGACCTCGTGATCCGCCCTCCTCGGCCTCCCAAAGTGCTGGGATTACAGGCGTGAGCCACCGCGCCCGGCCGGTATTTAGTAAATTCTTACAAGTATTAGTTATTACTGTTGTTGCTGTTACAGCTGTCATTCTCTTTTCTCTCTGTCTGCTTTCTTGTCTTCATAAGCTCACTTACCTCCTATTGCACCTTAGATATTGACGTTCCTGGGCTCTGTCCTTGACCTACACTCCCTCCCACTGTGGCCTGATCCAGTCCTGAAGAGTCAGGTGCCAGCCCTGTGCTGATGACTTCCAAACCTGTTTCCAGTCTGCTTGCTCTCCCTACAAACCTAGATCCCTACAGACAACTGCCTAGTGGACATCTTCACAAGCACCCCAAACCCAGCATATTCAAAATCGATTGTCATCTCCTCCCTCCTTCTTCATACTACTCTACCTGATTTAATTTCTCTGTGTCTTAGTTTCTTCATCTATATGATGGGATAATACTTACTTCATAGGGTTGTTATGGGGATTAAATGAGATAGTTCATGGGAAGAACTTAGCATAATGCCTGGCACATACTTAAGAAATGTTAGCTACTGTAATTGTTGTTATTTCTTTTTCCTGTCTGGTGAATGACATCAATATCCCTCCAATAACCCAAACACAAAACTTAGAAATAGTCTTGATTTACCTTCCCCTGCACCCCTTCACCCCACCTAATCAGTCATTTCCTAGTACTGTTGCTGCTTTATTTGGGGCCCTTATCTTTTTTTTTTCTTTCTGTTTTTTTTTTTTTTTTTTTTAATCTTGAGACAGGGTCTTGCTCTGTTGCTCAGGCTGGAGTGCAGTGACGTGATCATAGCTCACTGCAGTCTCAACCTTGTGAGCTAAGTAATCCTTCTGCCTCAGCCCCCCAAGTAGCTGGCACTATAGTAACTGCATGCCACCACACCTAGCTAATTTTTTGTTTTTTGGAAACAGGGTCTCACTGTGTTGCCCAGGCTGGTCTCGAACTACTGGGCTTAAGTGATCCTCCCACCTTGGCCTCCCGAAGTGCTGAGATTAGAGGCATGAGCCACCATGCTTGGCTTGGTCCCTTATTCTTTCCTGGTTCCTGAAACAGCTTCCTAAGCAATCTTTGGTCTTACTTTCTATAATTTTTTTTTTCATTCTTTGTAATGCACATATCTGATCATGCCACTACCTAGCTTGAAATTCCTTTATGATTCCCCATAGGATTTTGTCCTGAAAATAAATTTGTTAGTGTAATCTTCCTGAACTTTGGTGTCCATCTGAATTACTAGGAATCTTGTTAAAGGGAAGATTCTGACTCAGTAGGTCTGTGATGGGGCATGACACTGCATTTCTGACAACTCCTAGGTGATGCCTGTGTTGCTGAATTGAGAACCACACCTTGAGCAGTGAGGCTGTAATACACAGGCTCTGCATGACCTGCCTTCGCCCTAGGCCTGCCTCATCTCTCCTGTTTCCCTCCTGGCATTCAGTCTTTATTGTAAGTCAGGAGCTTGCCAACTTTGCCTTCTTCTGATTTCCACCATTCCCTTTCCTTATAAAGAATTATTTTCTTTTAATAAAATAATTATTCCTTTTTTTTTTTTTTGAGACGGAGTTTTGCTTTTGTTGCCCAGGCTGGAGTGCAATGGTGCCATCTCGGCTCACCACAACCTCCGCCTCCCGGGTTCAAGCTATTCTGCCTCAGCCTCCCCAGTAGCTGGGATTATAGGCACAGGGCACCACGCCCTGCTAATTTTTGTATTTTTAGTAGAGATGGGGTTTCTCCATGTTGGCCAGGCTGGTGTTGAACCCCTGAACTCAGGTGATCTGCCCATCTCGGCCTCCCAAAGTGCTGGGATTACAGGCGGGAGCCACCGCACCCGGCCAGCTTATTCTGTAGCCTGGTGATTAAGAATTATGATCTTTTTCTAAACCTACTGTCTTGGCTTGATCTTTCACAACACTAGTGTTTCTCAGACTTTACTATGTGTAGCGATCATCTGGAATACTTTTTTTTTTTTTTCTTTTCCTGTGGAGACAGAGTCTTGCTCTGTCACCCAGGCTGGAGTGCACCAGTGTGATCTCGGCTCACTGCAACCTGTTTACCAGGATGGTCTCAGTCTCCTGACCTCATGATCCACCCACCTCAGCCTCCCAAAGTGCTGGGATTACAGGCATGAGCCACCACACCTGGCTCTTTTTGCTATTTTTAAAGGCAACTGGAAAACTGCCTCACTTATATTAAAACATAATTGAGAGTCTTCTATGGCAAAAGATGTTCCATTACCTTTGCTAATATTAAATGGGTGTGAAACAGTATAGGAAATAACTCGCAAAATTACTGGGGAACTCTTTTCCTTTAAAATAAACTATCACCGGCCGGGTGTGGTGGCTCACGCCTGTAATCCCAGCACTTTGGGAGGCCGAGACGGGTGGATCACGAGGTCAGGAGATCGAGACCATCCTGGCTAACACGGTGAAACCCCGTCTCTACTAAAAAATACAAAAAACTAGCTGGACGAGGTGATGGGCACCTGTAGTCCCAGCTACTTGGGAGGCTGAGGCAGGAGAATGGCATGAACCCGGGAGGCGGAGCTTGCAGTGAGCTGAGATCCGGCCACTGCACTCCAGCCTGGGCGACAGAGCGAGACTCCGTCTCAAAAAAATTAAAAAAATAAAAATAAAAAAAAAAACTATTTAAAAAAGTATAAAAATAATAAATGCCCAGGATAGAATCTTGGAACATTTTGAAATACAAAAGAAAAATTGTATGTAATCTCACTGTCCTCAGATACTCTTAATATTTTGATGTATGTCCTTCTTGTCTTTTTCTCTCTCTCTCTCTC
>NW_016808228.1:2433769-2438922 GCF_001698545.2 Rhinopithecus bieti | reverse complement strand
GTCTCGGCCTCCCAAAGTGCTGGGATTACAGGCTTGAGCCACCGCGCCCGGCCAAGATTGTTTTCTCTAAGAAGTATATTGTGAAGGTTTTCCCATGCCAATACGTGTTATTCTACAGTGTGTTTTTTTCATGACTTCAGAGTATTATATTGCATTAATTAGTCATATGTTACTCAACCAGACGCCTGTGATAAGGACTTCTAATTTTTGACAGTTTACATTTAAACTGAAGATAACAAAAGCCTTTGCGTGTTTGTTTGCAAAGAAATAAATTGTAGTCATTAATTAATTTGACTGTAATTGCAAAACATCCCATTTTTCTACTATAACAATATTGGTACAAAAACTTGGTGAATTATGGTATCAATGTTAAGATTAATCTAGTTAGATCTTAGAAGGCCAAAAAACAAACAGAAATATCAAAGAACTCAGGAATAAATCCTTAAAAATAGTTATGTATTTGGAATCTCAGAGTATGCCAGGCACAACAGCTTACTAGAAGGCAATTCTCCAAACTACAGAGGTAGATAGGTTAAGATTATTAATCAGTGGGCCAGTTAGTTCCAACCTGAGAGGGTAAAGGATCCCTTCCTATTCCAGTATTTTGGAAGCCATATGAGCATGAGTTGTATTATAACCTACATATTCTCATGTTAGCTGAGGAGACTATCCCTGAGTAATTAAAGGCACTCAAGATTTGTCAAGCTCTTGCATGCATATTTAATGGGAGGATAGCCTGGTTGCCCAGAAGAAGCTGTTGGCTTTAGAAATGGAAAGGTTGACTTAGGCTAAAGGAAGGAGAAATATAACAGAGGCAGTTATTCAAGAAAAAAACACATGTACTGAATCAGGAGAAGTAATGTGGGAAATAATCTCTGAGATAGACTGTGATCTTGAAAGATCTGAAGAGGAGTTATTTAGTTAATGTATTTCAAATAAGCTCCCCTGGTTTGCAGATTCCGTAATTAAATATTTCTCATAATGAGTTTACAACTGAAATGTGTCTGGGAAACTGGCCAGGGGTTTTAAGGAGCCTGGTTCTTCAGAAAGCATTCACTTCCCTTGGGTCAGAGGTGGCATCTCCTAGGGTTGAAGAGTTTTCTGAGTCTGTGTAAGGAGCAGTGCCTTAGTCTCAGGAAAATGAGCATAGTCTGTGGACAATGCAGAAGTTGCCCCCTCAGTCACTGCCTATGGGAGTCATTGAGGTCCAGTTTGTCTTTTGGAGCTGGGGCCTCTGCTAGGGTGTGTTTAAGAAGGACCTGCACAAAACCTGTATAGTACAGCTTAACTGGTTAGATTGAGGATTAAGTGAGGGGTACAATTAAATGAAAGTCAGTGACTGTTTCACAAATCTGTAAGACTCATTTGCAATCTGTGCCATTCTATACATTAGACTTAGGTCAGTAGTCCCCAACCTTTTTGGCCCCAGGGACTGGTTTCATGGAAGACAGTTTTTCCACAGACCTGGGGAGCGGGTGTGGTGATGGTGATGGTTGGTTTTGGGATGAAACTGTTTCACCTTAGATCATCAGGCATTAGTTAGATTCTCATGAGAAGCATGCATGAGAAGCATGCAACCTCAATCCTTCGCATGTGCAGTTCATAATAGGGTTCATGCTCCTACGAGAATCTAATGCCACTGCTGATCTGACAGGAGGCGGAGCTCAGGCGGTGTTGCTCACTAGCTCACCGCTCACCTCCTGCTGTGAGGCCCGGTTCCTAACAGGCCAGGGACTGATACTGGTCCGCAGCCCGGGGATGGGAGACCCTTGACCTAGATTCTTAAAATAATATTGTCCTTAAGGTTAAACATTTCCAAAAATTCTTATTTATCTGTTGGCTATGTTTAAGAGGATTTTTATAAGGTAACCATGATAGACTCTGGAGAAATTTAATAGATCTGAATGAGTAGAGGCTAAATTATTTATTTTAAAATATATATATGGTGAAATAGATGGAGTAGTTTATTAAACATGATTCCAGCTTGAAAATGGCTTCAGTGGGGCAGCAGTTAAAGTTTTCTAAGTTTGAAATTGCATAGATTTGAGTTTGGTCAGAATGTGTGGGCTACATGTAGAAAAACAGAGTCTCAGCCAGAGTACTGGAACTGGGGTGGTGAATGGTTTTCATTTTAGTCAGCTTAATTCCTTAAGTAGCCAGTTGTCCTTTGGTTTTCATTCTTCACTGCCATAGCAGTGACATCAGATGCAGCTGGAGCTGAAAGTAGAAGGGTTATGTTAATTACTTCTAGTGAAACAAAAACTGCCTCAAATAATTAATGGAATAATAGTCTCATTAAAAGATCTTAGAGCTTTTTTGTGCTCTCTTTTTTTTTTCTCCAAGAGATTAGAGAAGGAGAATGGCACAGATTGTTCACTTGAGACCTTTTTAAGCTATTGATCCATCTTAAGTCCCCATCTGATGCCTCTGATTTCAACGTGAATCATTCAGGCCGTGTAGTGATTTTCTCTTATTTCGTCTTGAGGCTGCTCTCTCTTTGCCTTTGGTGACAGTTTTCAGGAGAGCAGTACCTGAACTTTGGCTTGTTAGAATCTAAAAATGGCACCTATTCTATTTTCTTATTTACAGCTGTCATATTTTAGTTTAAATACAGTTGACCTAGCAAGCAAACATTTGTGTGTTATAAGTATGGGACAAATACCAGGTGGGGTTGTCTGCCAGGTTATTGGAGGGAGATAAGAGGCTTGTATGTTTCCATCACTGTTTTCTTTGCTAATCATGCTGTCAGCTGATCATGCTGTCATGGAGTTTTTTTGTTTTTGTCTTTCTTCTAAATTGTTAAAGAAAGATGCATTATTAAACAGAGATTAGCCAGAGTTGGGAAAAACAGCTGGAGAGACAAGCAGGAAAATCCTTTCTTATATGTGATCATCTTGGTTTTCCAACCCAGTATGAAGACACTGCCTTTGAGTAAACTAAAAAAATAGTTTAATCTGGCCAGGTGCTAGGTCTCATGCTGGTAATCCCAACACTTTGGGAGGCTGAGGCAGTTGGATTGCTTGAGCCCAGGAGTTCAATTCAAGCCAGAGCAATATGGTGAGACTCCGTCTCTACAAAAAATTAAAAACTTAGCTGGGTGTGGTGGCACATGCCTGTAGTCCCAGCTACTTAGGAGGCTGAGGTGGGAGGATCGCTTGAGCCGGAGAGTTGAGGCTGCAGTGAGCCAAGATCAAACCACTGCATTCCAGCCTGGGTGATAGAGCAAGACTCTGTCTCAAAAAAAAAAAAATTACGAAAAAGTTTAATCCACTTCTAATTTTAATAATACATGAGGCGAGAATAGGAGAAAATAACGTATAACATATGGCTTATGGTTTTTTGGGTAGATAAGAAGATACAGATTTCATTGTATTGTTGAAAGTATGCAAGGATCTTATGTGTGTTTGGGAGCTAAATTTCTGGGAACGTAATAATAAAGATGTAAAGAAAAAGACAGTAAAAGAAAAAAGGAAGCATAAAACCTAAAATAAAAGCTAAGTACGGTAGTTTGAGACTAGAGATATAGTCTCAAATATAATTTGAGGTATAATTAACCACATGTGTGTTACCAGCTATGTGTGGAGCAAACAGGGTTAATGTTTTGGCGGGGTGTGGGAGCGAGGTGGGGAATAATAGCCCAATAATTCAGGGAACCAATGATATGCCTACAAGTAATCTTGGCCAGTGTGCTGTGGAGGTGGCAAACTCACAGTAGTTGAAACAGAGGAGGGATTTAGAACACATAGGACTAATATAGATGTATATTTATGTTTCTACTTTTGTTGTTTGTACCTTGTGTGTTGTGATGCCTTTTTTGGTGGTTTATTTTGTCGGGTTAGTTCTTTTTTTTTTTCCTTATAAAACCCTAACAAGTTTGTTGTAATGTTATCAAAGCTTTCATAAAACTAGCTACAAAATCCATTTGGATTATCTGATTCTAAGTTTTCGAAAGATATGATTGAAACAGCTTTGCCATTTTAGGACTTGTGTGAACTAGAAATACTATGGAAAGAAAGTAGAGAAAGACAATTTACAATTTATAAACAAGAGTTAAACTTTACAAATTTGAATGATTAAATAACAAATACATAAAATGAATAAGAAACACCAAGGAGAACAAATAAAATAACAAACAGTAATGTAATATGGTTAAGGGCATGATCTCTAGAGTTAGGTTGAGCTTCTCCATGTGTGACTATAAGCAAATTAGTGAATGTACCTACCTGATAGGACAGTTGAGAGATTAGATACATACATATACATGTAAAGCTCAGTACTTGGCATATCATAATAGAGTCTCTTAATGTTAACTCTTAGGTAGTATTATTGGCTTGTCTATTTTAAATACTTTGTAAAAATCTATTTTCTTATTTTAAAAAAATGGTAGCCCCAGATAGATCTCTAGTTATCACACTTTTTTTTTTTTTTTTTTTTTTTGAGACAGGGTCTCATTCTGTTGCCCAGGCTAGAGTGTAGTGGTGGAATCATGGCTCACTGCAGCCTCGACCTCTCGGGCTCAAGTGATCCTCCCACTTTGACTGGCACTACAGGTGCATGCCACCATGCCTTGCTGATTTTTGTATTTTTTTTGTAGAGTTGGGGTTTTGCCATGTTGCCCAGGCTTGTGTGCTCCTAGGCTCAAGTGATCCTCCTGCCTTGGCCTCCCAAAGTGCTGGGATTACAGGTGTGAGTCCCTGCACCAGACCCTTATTACACTTTTAAAGCTTCTGGAATGTTTTAGGACATCAGCTATGTACACTATTACAATTTTCCCTTCATTCTAGATAGGATTTGGCTATGGATACTGTTTCAGTTGTAATCGGTCTACAACTGAGCACTGTCAGCACCATCTGACAAAGTTGTAGGAGAACTGTATTCTAAACCAGAGCTTTTAAAGGTCCTGCACCCAGTTGTAATTAACTAGCATAATTAGCATTTTATGTGTAATATAGACATGTGTCATAAACTTGCTTGAATCCTAAAGCCAGTTCCAAACCCATTTCTCTTTCTGTTATAGAGGTTCAAAGACAAATATGCCTTTTTCTAACTTCCCTTGCAGTTAGGGCCAGCTGTGTGATTTAGTTCGGGCTCATGTGATATAACCAGAAATCTTCTGGAAGACCTCTATGGGGAGGGAGGGGGGAAGGAGGGGG
>NW_016808228.1:2396195-2433463 GCF_001698545.2 Rhinopithecus bieti | reverse complement strand
TGGAGGGGGGGAAGTAGCTTCTCTCATAAAAGGAATAGAAACATTTGTTTGTATGTATACTCTCTTTCTTCCATCCTTAAGTATGGAATGTGATGTATGGAGCTGTGGCAGCCAAATTGTAATTATAAGGCAACAAGCCTAAGAATGAAAAGTTAACAAGCTAAGAAGGTAGAGCAGAAAGAAAAGACAGAATCTGAGTTCTTTTTGAGACAGTTTCATTCTATAGCCCAGGCTGGAGTGCAGTGGCACAGTCTCAGCTCACTGCCACCTCCCCCTCTCAGGTTCAAGCGATTCTCACGCCTCAGCCACCTGTGTATCTGGGATTACAGGTGCAGGCAACCACGCCGGCTAATTTTGTATTTTCAGTAGAGTCAGGGTTTCACCATGTTGGCCAGGCTGCTGTTGAATTCCTGACCTCAAGAGATCCAGCCTCCTTGGCCTCCCAAATTGCTAGAAATAAAGCATGAGCCACTGCATCTGGCCAAGGGACTGAATTTTTTTTTTTTTTTTTGAGAAAACGTCTCACTCTGTTGCCCAGGCTGGAGTACAATGGCGCGATCTTGGCTAACTGCAACCTCCGCCTCCTAGGTTCAAGTGATTCCCACACCTCAGCCACCTGAGTAGCTGAGATTATAGGCGTGTGCCACCATGCCCAGCTAATTTTCATATTATTATTATTTTTTTGAGACAGAGTCTTGCTGTGTTGCCCAGGCTGGAGTGCAGTGGCGCAATCTCGGCTCACTGCAAGCTCTGCCTCCCAGGTTCAAGCCGTTCTCCTGCCTCAGCCTCCCGAGTAGCTAGGACTACAGACGCCTGCCACCACACCTGGCTAATTTTTTGTATTTTTACTAGAGACGGGGTTTCACTGATTTAGCCAGGATGGTCTCGATCTCCTGACCTTGTGATCTGCCTGCCTCAGCCTCCCAAAGTGCTGGGATTACAGGCGTGACCCACCGTGTCCAGCCTAATTTTCATATTTTTTAGTAGAGAGAGGGTTTTGCCATGTTGGCCAGGCTGGTCTCAAACTCCTGACCTCAAGAGATCTGCCTGCCTCGGCCTCCCAAAGTGATGGGATTACAGGTGTGAGTCACTGCACCCAGCCAAGAGTCTGAGATCTTTTTTTTTTTTTTAAATCTTTCAAGCTTTTATTTAAATGTCATGATCCAGGATGGATTTTAGATCTTGCTGAAAGCAGCCACATCCATGGACTGCACATAGTCCTCAAATGCAGTGATCTGCTCCTCTAGCATATCTGTTCCAACTTTATCATCTTCAGCTACACACTGTATTTGAAGTTTCTTAATTCCGTATCCCACTGGAACTAGTTTAGATGAGTCCCAGACTAAGCCGTCTGCTTGAATGCTTCTGACGCTCTCTAATTTCGCCATATCTGCCTCATCATCCCAAGGTTTCACATCTCGTAAGATGGTGGACTTGGAAACAAGTGCAGGTTTTTTTGGCTTTCTTTGATTCATATTGTGCAAGACGTTCTTCCCTTAGCTTCTTTGCTTCTTCACTTTCCTCCTCATCAGATCCAGAGAGCTCAATGTCATCATCGTCTTTACTATCTGTGTAGCTCCACTTCCTGTAGTGTCTTCCACATCTGCAGGACCATACTTGCCCAAAGCTTTCTTCACTCCTGGCAGGCTGGCCTTTTCCTTTTCGTAAGACCTGATGTGATTATACCAATGTAGGGCATGACACAGGTCGGCAGGCAGTGGGCCAGGCACTGCTTCAAATACTGCCACATCTGTTTGTGATGGCACATACCCCTTGATGTAGCTCTTGTCTTCCAGGTAATCATTGAGCACCTGGAGGCCAGTGGGGCTTTTCAGGTCTGCAAAACCCATGGCATTGGCTGTATCTGAGAGTTCTCCATGTACGAATTGGGGACCCTGAATTAAGTGGCCCACAGATAGTCCTTGGACCTTTTGCTGCATTTGGAAATAAATTAATAAAATAGGCCTGTCTTAAATTCATACCTCTACAGCTCCCGAAGATGACGGGGACCGCCGAGTCTGAGTTCTTAACAACATTATTGAGCTGCCAGAATAGCCCTGAGGTAACCTTTGGACTTCTTGTTAAGGATACAAACTCCTAAGAGTCTAAGCTACCTGTCAGACTTTTCTTTTTTCTTTTTTTTTTGAGATGGAGTCTCGCTGTATCGCCCAGGCTGGAGTGCAGTGGTGCGATCTTGGCTCCCTGCAACCTCTGCCTCCTGGGTCCAAGCAATTCTCTGCTTCAGCCTCCTGAGTAGCTGGGATTACAGGCGCCTGCCACCATGCCCGGCTAATTTTTGTAGTTTTAGTAGAGGCAGGGTTTCACTAGGTTGGCCAGGATGGTCTCAATCTTCTGACCTCATGATCCACCTGCCTCAGCCTCCCAAAGTACTGGGATTACCAGTGTGAGCCACTGCGCCCAGCATTCTGTCAGACTTTTCTGTTCTTGTAGCTGAAAGCATTCCTGATTTAAGATGTGGCAGCTTCAGTGTGAATAAAGTTGGTATAAAATTGGAGAGTTTGTCTATATGGTATTATTTAGGCACAGAAATACAGGTAATATGGGAATATGACAGCATTCGGGGGGTGAAAGATCAATTCTAGTCATGCTTTGGACATTGCAAAACATAAGTATTAATGCCAAAGAATCCAGTCCTAGTCATAATTTCTAGGTTTTCTGGCTACCTCCTGAGTCCTTTCCCACTGCACTTACGACATTTTAAAGTGTTATCTTCCCCAGGCTTAGAAACCTGAACATGACAGAGGCAAGGATTGAAGTTTCAATAATATGGGAGAAGCTGGGTATGAGTAAGAGTGAGTGGGTAGAAGACATCAATTAAAGGATGAGTGTGTAGAAACCATACCAGTCTTCTAACCATTGTTGTTTCTAGGATATCCCAAGCTTATGGTAGCTGCATATTCTTGAATTTCAGTGGGGGAAAGAAGAGAACAAGACATTAAAAAAGACAAAAAAAAAAAAAAAAAAAAAAAAAAAAAAAAAAAAAAAAAAAGGAGAAGGAGAAACAGCAGCAACAGCCTTTGAAGGCCTAGAAAATGTTCATGCAAGCATTAAAAGCTCCTTCAACTTAGGAGTTCACTTCCACCTGGTTTCTGAACACCTATGTGAAGTTGATGGTAAAGCCATGCCGATCATATGCCATTCCCGTTAAGTTTTAGATTAATGATAAAATGTTTGGTAAATTTGTTAATTTGGTATGGAAAGTTAAAGTAGAGGTAGATAATACCTTTTAGAAGTGAGAAAATACCCAGGACCCTTGTGGAAAAAAAGTAGTTAGGAAATTAAGAAAATTTGACCATATCAGGAGATATGTAAGTTTCCACTTACTTAATTTTTTTGATTCAGTTTTTATTTCATTCAGTTTCATTGTTTCTAAAATTTATTTTTGTAAATTTTTTATTATTTTTTCTAGACATGGTCTTGCTCTGTCACCCAGGCTGATGTGCAGTGGCACAATTTTAGCTCGCTGCATCAACCTCCCAGGTTCAAGTGATCCTCCCACTTCAGCCTCCTGAGTAGCTGGAACTACAGACATGAGCCACCATGCCTGGCAAATTTCTTTGTTTTTTTTTTTTTTAGAAATGGGATCTCACTGCATTGCCCAGGCTCAACCCTTGTCCTGAACTCCTTGACTCAAGAGATCCTCCCACCTTGGCCTTCCAAAGTGCTGGCATTTACAGGTGTGAGCCACCATGCCCAGCCTAAATTTATTTTTTATTGAATCATAATAGATGTACATATTTTGAGGGTAAAGTTATAATTTAATACATTGATATAATTTATAAAGGTCTAATCAGTGTAATTGGGATAGCCATCACCTTCCCTATTTGTTTTTTCTTTATGCTAGAAACATTCCAATTAGTCTGTTAGCTATTTTGAAATATACAATAGATTATTGTAATCTGTAGTCATCCCACTGATCTGTTGAACACTAGATCTTACTTCTTCTATCAAACTGTATATTAATATTTGTACCCATTAATCAACCTCTCTTTATCTCCCCCACCCTGCTACCTTTCCTGGCCTCTGGTATCCACCAGTCTACTCTCTTGTCTTCATGAGACCTGCTTTTTTAGCTCTCACATACGAATGAGAACATGTGATATTTGTGCCTGGCTTATTTCACTTAACATAATGATCTCCGGTTCTATCCATGTTGCTCCAAATGACAGGATTTCAACTTGTACTTAAATTTGTATCGTTTGCTGAGACTTACAGGGCAATCTCTCTTTCCTTAGTCATAAAGGAAGACACTAATTCTTTGTGTAACTGAAGAAATCAACCAAAATGTTATTTACTAATGGCACAATGAGAGAATTGTACTTTAAATGGAGGCTGACACTTGCAAACCCCTATATATGTTCATCTGCCTTTTACATTTGTCAACTAGATTGGTAGCCTCTCTGTTCTCTTACTAAACGTTTTGGAAATGGCTGGCCTTACTGAACAGACACTTCTGTAGATGTGGCATGGTCAGAGGTTACATTATTTCTGGTTTGGAGAGAGAAAGAGAGTTTGTAAATGCATTATAGGTAAATATGGCAAGTCTACAGTTATAGCACTATTCGATATTTAGATCTTATGTACAAGTGATACAGAATAATTACGAGCTTTATTTTATATTTTGTCTCTCTGTTGTTCAATGTTAGACCCTGAAGTGCTTTTGATCTTACTAGAATCCGTTTTGTCTTAGGTTTTGTGAATTTAAAAAAAATTTATGTATGTATGTATATATGTATGTATGTGTGTATATATGTATTGGGATGGAGTCTCACTCTGTTGCCCAGGCTGGAGTGCAGTGGCATGATCTTGGCTCACTGCAACCTCTGTCTACCGGGTTCAATCAATTCTCCTGCTTTAGCCTCCTGAGTAGTTGGGATTACAGGTGTGCACCACCATGGCTGGATAATTTTCATATTTTTGGTAGAGACGAGGTTTCACTGGCCTGGCTGGTCTGGAACTCCTTGACCTCAGGTGATCTGCCTGCCTTGGCCTCCCAAACAAAAATTTAGTATTATTTTATATATATAAATACTATGTTGACCACTATTTAAAAAAGGTAATTAACAGAATCTCATATTAATATGGATAAATGTCCAGGATATATTGTTAAGCAGAGAAAAGTAAAATACAGTGTGTGTGTGTGTGTGTGTATAGTATATGTGTGTGTGTGTGTGTGTCTGTGTGTATGCCTATGTTATGGAAGTTTATACTAGACTGTTTAGACTGTTTAAAAGAGTTTTTTCTGTGGGTGAGATTTTGGGAGATTTTCATTTTCTATTAATACTTTATTCAATTATGTAATATCTGAATTTTTATAATCAACATACATTCTTTTATAATCAAAAAAGCAAATATTTTCTTTTTTCAAGTAGTGTGAACAAATATATTTCTTTTCAATTTTATCTTATTTTATTTTATTATTTAGAGCCAAGGATTTGTTCTGGCATCCAGGCTGAAGTATAGTGGCACAATCACACCTCACTGCAGCCTTGAACTCCTGGGCTAAAGCAATTCTCCCACCTCGGTCTCCCAAGCAGCTGGGACTACAGACACACCACCACGCCCAGCTAATTTTTCTATTTTTTTGTAGAAACGGGGTCTCACTATGTTGTCTAGGCTGGTCTTGAGCCCTGGGGCTCAAGCAGTCCTCCCTCCTTGGCCTCCCAAAGTGCTGGGGTAACGGGCACGAGCCACCACACCTGGCCAAATGTATTTCAAAGAGACATTTTTGAGTTAAAAGTTTTCTGGCCGGGCACGGTGGCTCACGCCTGTAATCCCAGCACTTTGGGAGGCCGAGGCAGGCGGATTATGTGAGGTCAGGAGTTGGAGACCAACCTAGCTAACATGGTGAAACCCAGTTTCTACTAAAAATACAAAAAATTAGCTGGGCATGGTGGCGCATGCCTGTGATCCCAGCTACTCAGGAGGCTGAGGCAGGAGAATCACTTGAACCCAGGAGGCAGAGGTTGCAGTGAGCTGAGATCATGCTATTGCACTCCAGCTTGGGCAAAAAGAGCGAAACTCCATCTCAAAAAACAACAAAAAAAAATGAGCAAAGGATTTGAATAGACATTTTTCCAAGAATATATTCAAATGGCTAATAAGCACATGAAAAGATGCTGAACATCATTAATCATTAGGGAAATGCAAATCTAGCCCACAATGAAATATCATTTCATGCCTATTATCACACACAAAAAAACAAAACAAAAACAAAAATAACAAGTGTTGGAGAGGATGTGGAGAAACTGGAACTCTTGTGCACTGGTGGTGGTAATATAAAATGCAGCCACTATGGAAAACAGTATGTCAGCTCCTCAAAGTTTTATTTATTTTATTTTTTATTTTTAAGAGACAGAGTGTCCCTCTGTCACCTACGCTGAAGTGCAGAGGGGTGACTGTAGCTCACTGTAACCCTCAAAATCCTGTGGTCACCCAAGCGATCTCCCTGCCTTGTTCTTCCAGAGCACTGGGGTTACAGGTGTGACCTACTGTGCCTGGCCCCCTAAAAAAATTAAACATAATAATTAACATATGATCCAGCAATCCCACTTCTGGGTATATACCCAAAAGAATTCAAAGCAAGGTCTCAAAGAGATACTTGCACATCTGTGTTCACAGTAGCATTATTCACAATGGCCAAAGGATGGAATCAACCCAGTGTCCATTGGTGGATGAATGGATAAACAAAATGTGGTATATTTATACAATGGAACATTATTCAGCCTCAAAAAGGAAGGAAATTCTGAAAGATGCCTCAACGTGGATAACCTTGAGGACATTATGCCATGTGAAATAAGCCAGTGACAGAAGATACATACTGTATGATTCTACTTACATGAAGTACCTAAAGTAGTACAATCTGTAGAGGCAGAAAGTAGCGTAGTTGTTCCTGGTGGCTGAGGGAAGGGGAAAATGGGGCGTTCATTTAATGGATATGGAGTTTCGGTTTTGGAAAATGAAAAAGTTCTGTGGACAGATGGTGGTGATGGTTACACAACAAAGTAAATGTATTTAATACCACCACTGAAATGTATACTTAAAAATGATTAAGATTGTAAATATGTGTATTTTACCACAATTAAAAATAATAATAATAAAAGAAAATCCATTAATGCTTCAGAATCTTCTCCAAACTTTTCTTGGCCATGCTCTTTGCAAGTTGTTATTTTAAAAGCATAAATATCTTTAATGTCTTATGGTAAACCAGTATCAGTCCTTCCTTCACTGAGAATGAGATAGGTAGCTAGAACTGAAGCTGCTTCAGGAGTAAAAGGGCGAAAAAAAAAGGAGATACTTTGGGCCACTAAAAGCAATTCAGTCACATCACCATTTTGCCTTGCCTTGGGACTCTGCCCACCAAGCCTAGAATCTAGTAGTATCTCTAGCTCTTTTAAAAAATCTTTTTTTTTTTTTTTTTTTTTGGACGGAGTTCGTCTGTCGACCGGGCTTGGAGTGCAGTGGCGGATCTCAGCTCACATTGCAAGCTCCCGCCTCCCAGGTTTACGCCATTTCTCCTGCCTCAGCCCTCCCCAGTGCTGGGCACTACAGCACCCGCCACCTCGCCCGGCTGATTTTTTAATTTTTTAGTAGCAGACGGGGTTTCACCGGTTAGCCAGGATGGTCTCGTCTCCTGACCTCGTGATCCGCCCGTCTCGGCCTCCCAAAGTGCTGGGATTACAGGTTTGAGCCACTGCGCCCGGCCTAAAAATCTTAAATGACATCTTACTTTTGATATGCCTGACTACATTCCTGAGCCAGCAAGACATTTGTAGAAATTCATCAAGTCTTTACCACTGCTATTCCGTTAGGGGTTAATATGGGTGAGTATTCACATAATAATCTTGGTATGGGGTTGATACTTCTAAACATCAAATAAAGGCAAACCATAATGGAAAAAAATTGACAAGAATATAAACAGTTTCAAGCTCTCTACAACAACAGCATGTTCGAAAGGAGGTTAGTAAGCAATCTGACAGAACAGGAAAATATTTTTAATTCTTTGGTTCAGGGCTCAATATCAATATATAAAAAGTAATAAAATCTGTGAGAAAGGCTAACACCTTAATAGAAGAATAGAAAACACTAAGGCAATTCACAAAAGAAACTTAACCTGTAAACATTGAGAAAGTGTTCAACTCATTAGTAATGTAAGAAATGCAAATTAAAATGAAGAGGTTTTTTTAAACCAAACAAATGAATAAATATTTTTAAAAATCATACTTATTTCTTAGGGAAATGAGTACTATCATAAACTGCTAGTGGGAGTAAAATTGGTTCAATCTTTCTATAGGGCAATTTAGCACAATATATGTATCAGAAGCCTTAGAATTTTTCACACCCTTTGAGCTAACAGTCATAATTTTAAGAATTTATTTTCAGGAAATAAGCATGAGTGAATATTGGAAGGGTGATTATGTCAGTGCTGTGGAATAGTGTATCCATGGAGATAACGTAGATGTCCAGCAATAGGAAATTGTTTACATAGGTTGTATCTGTACCTACTAGTGTTTTATCATTTTATTAGTCTTCTCAAATAATTAATTTTTGGCTTTGTTGATTTGTCTTTATTGTACAATTATTTTCTAGTTTGCTGATTTTGTGTTTATCTTTGTTATTTTCTTTTTTCTACTTTCTTTAATTTGCTATTCTTTTTCTAGCTTCTTGGGATGAATGCTCAGACATTGCTTTTCAGCCTTTGCTTCTAATATATGATTTAAGGATGTAAATTTCTCTCGAAGCAACACTTTGGCTATATTTCTCAGGTTTTGATATGTTGAATTTTTATTATTGTTCATTTGTTTATTAATTTCCCTTGATAGTTTTTCTGTGAATCATTTCATAAAGAAATGGCTTTTTTCCAAAATTTGGCAGTTTTTAAGTTATCCTTCTGCTCTCAATTTCTTCTTTTTTTTTTTGAGACAGAGTCTTGCTCTGTTGCCCAGACTGGAGTGCAGTGGCATGATCTTGGCTCACTGCAACCTCCACCTCCCGGGTTTAAGCAATTCTGCTGCCTCAGCCTCCGGAGTAGCTGGGTCTACAGGTGCATGCTGCCATGCCTGGCTAATTTTTTTATTTCGGTAGAGACAGTGTTTCACCATGTTGCCCAGGCTGGTCACGAACTCCTTAGCTCAGGCAATCCACTCACCTCAGCCTCCCAAAGCACTGGGCCAATTACAGGCGTGAGTCACCGCACCCGGCCAATTTCTTCTTTTAAATATTTAAATTTTATGTATGTATGTATGTATGTATGTACGTATGCTATTTCAGGACATCTGCTCTCAACTTCTCGCATAATTTTGCTGTGAACAGTGAACATACTCCATTATCTGTGTATATTTTTTGAAATTTGTTGAGACTTGCCATCCTGACTCCTCATTCCATCTGCTGCCAGCTGCTCTTAACATTTTATTCTCAGGCTGCTTGCAGTGGCCCACACCTGTAATCCCAACACTTTGGGAGGCTGAGGTGAGTGAATCCCTTGATCCTAGGAGTTTGAGGCTAGCCTAGGCTACATGGCGAAACCCCATCTCTACTAAAAATACAGAAATTAGCTGGGCATGGTGGTGCATGCCTGTAGTCCCAGCTACTCAGAAGGCTGAGGTGGGAGAATTGCTTGAGCCTGAGAGGTGGAAGTTGCAGTGAGTCGTGATTGTGTCACTGCAATGCAGCCTGGGTGACAGAGCAAGATGACTCTGTCTGAAAAAAAAAAAGCTGTTTCACCCAAGATCACACCCTCTTGCACGGCAGCCTATATCTAGTGACTGACTGGTTGTTGCACAGGTTTAGTAAAGGCCTATCCCCATTGTGCCAACTCAGGACTACCCTGAAGGAAAGGCATTCTGGTTTCACAGCACCTCATGGGGTTGACTGAGGGAGGCATTGCGTTCTTCTCAAATTGTGTATTTAATACAACTTAAACTTTCCTGAGTGATGAGTCATCAGTAGTCCAATAGTACAATGAATCCCTTATAGTCTACTAAGGTGTTATGGGATATTTGCCCATATACTAAACTACCTCAAGTCAAAATATTTGGAGAGCCTGTATCCTTTATTATAAGGTTATCAACCCTTACTTTTTGTTGTATTTTCAAAGCTTCTCTAGATCCCTGTATTTTCACAGCTTTCCTTCTGTAGCGAATACTCTTTGGAGGGTCTTCCTAGATTGTAAGAACCTTCTTTAATCCCCAGCCATTTTATAACTCGACTTCCTCTCTCACCTCAGCCACAAGGGGCTGGACCAGGAGTGGCAACGCGGTCATTCCGTGTCCATTTCCTGTGACGTTTCCAGGGGAGGAAGCTTACTGTCTGTAGTTACACCTGTAAACTCGAAGCTCAGGAGCTATGCAGTGGGCATCTTTTAACAGCCATGTGGCCTAGAAAGCACAAGGGGCAGATATACACAAATGAGCAGAGACAAGAAACCGAGAGGGATGATGAGCTGTCTCAGCCCTGTTTCCAGTCCTGTCTGAAGCACTGTTCCTGTTTTTGGGCTTCATGAAGGGACCTATATCCTTATAATCCTCTTTGCCTGCCTTAACTTAACTCAAGCCAGTTTGTGCTACTTAGGACAATATTAATTTTCTTTTTTTAAAAAATTTCTCTCTTTTTAAAATTATACTTTTAAGTTCTAGGGTACATGTGCACAATGTTCAGGTTTGTTACACATATGCTATGTTGGTTTGCTGCACCCATTAACTCATCATTTACATTAGGTATTTCTCCTAATGCTATCTCTCCCCCTGCCTCCCACCCCACACCAGACCCCGGGGTGTGATGTTCCCCACCCTGAGGACAACATTAATATTCTAACTTTAAACTCAGATGAACTTGGAAACTGTATAACAGATAACATTATAAAATAAGACTAGAGGTAGAGTTTTTGAATGAAAACAAGGGATTCTCTCCCAAGAAAAGCTTTAATGCATACAAGGATTTTATGGCTTCTCTTTTGACCACTCGGAGTCCATTTTTGCTTCTTAAACTTGTTTATCTATTTACTTATCTTAATTGACAAGTAAATACTGTGTATATTTATGGCTTACAATATGTTTTGATATATGTATACGCTATGGAATAGCTAAATCAAGCTGTTTAACATATGCATTACCTCACTTTTTTTTTGTGATGAGAACACAAAATCTACTGTCAACAATTTTCAGATATACAATATATTGTTATTAACCATGATCATCATGAAGTGCAGTAGATTTCTTGAACTTATTCTTCCTGTCTAACTGAAATTTTGTGTTTTTTGACCGGTAGTTCCCCAATGTTCCTGACCCTCAGCCTCTGGTAATCTCCATTTCACTCTCTGCTTCTATGACTTCAACTTTTTTACAATCCACATATAAGTGAAATCATGCAGTATTTATCTTTCTGTGACTAGCTTATTTCACTTAACATAATGTCCTCCAGGTTCATTCATGTTGTCCCAAATGACAAGACTTCCTCCTAAGGCTGAATAGTAGTAGTCTATTATGTGTGTGTGTGTGTGTGTGTATGTATGTATATATATATATAGAGAGAGAGTATATTTTCATTATCCATTCATTTGTTACTGGACACTTAGGTTTGCTTTGGATAGTTGAATTTTAGACATTTTAAAGTCAATTTAATTTTTTTAGTATTTTAGGCTTAAATATATTTTGATATAGGTCAAAAAATATGGAGATATATATATCATATATCTCAAGAATGAATGCTAACTAACATTGAAGCTTGTAGATAGTATAAGGAAAATTAATTTGCCAGTTGGACGTTGTTGAGAATTATGTTATTGTTAACCTTTAACATTTATTGTGAAGTCTATGCAATAGTTGTTCTTGCTTATGCATTGAAGTGCTCAGGTAGATACATTCAGCAGAATCCTTAACACTTGCTCATAGCTTGGCACCTAGCACCTAGGATAATAGATAACAAGAAAGGCCGGGCACAGTGGCTCATGCCTGTATTCCCAGCACTTTGGGAGGCCGAGGTGGATGGATCACCTGAGGGCAGGAGTTCGAGACTAGGCTGGCCAACTTGGCAAAAACCCATCTCTACTAAAAATACAGAAATTAGCCGGACGTGGTGGTGTGTGCCTGAAGTCCCAGCTATTTGGGAGGCTTAGTCAGGAGAACCTCTTGAACCCATGACAGGGAGGATGCAGTGAGCTGAGATGGTGCCACTGTACTTTTGACTGGGTGATAGAGCCAAACTCTATTAAAAAACAAAACAAAACAAAAAAACAAGAAATAACATTAGATCTTTTATTTAATCATAATGTTATTTTGAAGGACCTCTGTGACTAGATACTATAGTATATTTGTAACCCAACACTAAATGATTTCCATTGGCAAAACGATCTGTGGGTGTTAGCAGAGAACCAAGAAGACCCTTGGTCTCTTGTGTATCTGTGGGCTTTGTTCTGGTCCCCAGCCAGAGATTTCATCTTACATTTTTGTTCATATCAGGTAACAGATTGCGGGTGGATTAGTGAAAAGCCATCCTTAGTAATAGGGAATGTTTTGATGATGAATCATTAATGCTTTTTGTTTGGAGATCAAAGATGGCACCATTCAGTGATAAACATGTATTTCCTTCATATGATATAGGAAAGATGTTTGACTCTGTATTGCTGATTTACTCTGGTCTTCCCTGCCTCATTCTTTTCTATTACAGGTCAACATCTCAGATTGTGGGGTGTTGAAGCGAGGGGCCAGGCAGTGAAGCTTTCTATGCTGGTAGTTTGCTCTGGGGCTTTTAGTTGTTTTTTTCTACTCTTATATGATACAAACTAAAATATGGTTTCATAATATTTGTGTTTCAGATCACTTATTATTGAATACAGATTATTTATAGTTTTAGATAAAGGATATACTTTTGCCCATATTTCCGTCACTTCCTTTAATTCTTGTCTGTGGAGGCTGCGTAACAGTCTCAGAATGCACAATATTTCTAGTGTGCGGACCTTGTTGTCGAGGTTTTAGACACACTGAGCCTCATGTCTTCTAGAGTATAGTATTATTGTGTAAGCAAGTATCAGTGCTAAAGAATACTTTTTTTTTTTCTTTTTTTTTTGAGACTGAATCTCGCTCTGTCGCCCAGGCTGGAGTGCAGTGGCACAATCTTAGCTCACTGCAACCTCTGCCTCCCCGCTTCAAGCGATTCTCGTGCCTCAGCCTCCCAAGTAGCTGGGATTAGAGGCGCCTCCCACCATGCCCAGCTGATTTTTGTATTTTTAGTAGAACAGGGTTTCACCATGTTGGCCAGGCTAGTCTCAAACTCCTGACCTCAAGTGATCTGCCTGCCTTGACCTCCCAAAGTGCTGGGATTACAGGTGTGAGCCAACACGCCCGGCTCCAGTAATACATTTTTGAAATGGAAGAAACATTCTCCATTCTTCGTTAATGTGCTATGGGAAAGAGTGGCTACATATTTATTTTATAGCTCTGGAATTAATGATTCAAAGTATAATATATCTCATTTGCAATGCTCCATAGATTGTTTAAGATCATTTGCCAGCCACTTAATCTGTGGCTATAATTAAATTACTCTCAAACTTCTGACTCTGAGATTTAGTTTTTCTTGGACGAAAGACTCCCTTTTCTATCTCTATCTTCCAAAACATGTTAACTGACTCTTGAGAGTCCCAATTGAAAGCCTTTTTCACGTATAGCCTGCACCAACCTTTCTTCCCTCAGACCTTGATGATAGACTAAGGGTTCCATAAACTCTGCTTCTCATCTCCACCAGCCTATAGGCTCTGTTGACTCATAGCCTAAGCACTAACTCTGAGTTTTCCCCTATGTTTAAAAACAACCAAAACTTTTTATTATGGGAAAATCTAATCTATATACTAAAGTAGAAAGAACAGTACAATAAATTCCCATGTACCTGGGTCCCAACTTCAACAATATCAACTCCTGGCCAGTCTTACGTCAGCTATACCCTCACCCACTTTTGCCTTTCCATATTATTTTGAAGCAAGTCCCAGACATACTGTTAATTCATCCCAAATATTCCACGGTGTATCTGTGCAGAAAAGAGCATAGCAGGCCTGACTGCTATCCTTTGGAAGGTCTGTTTACAAGGTTGGCCCTTGGCAAGCATCTGGGAATTTGGATTTTGGAAGGGTTCTCAACCACCCTAACTAGTAGTAGTGTACTGTGCCTAAGCTTTGTGTGCAAACTACATAGTTTATGGTGAATACTTACTTTCCTTCTGGGAGTCTGGAATCTTGGTAAGTGCTATACAGAGTGAGCCTATGTAACCTGTCCTCAGTAAAAACTTTGAGCAATGTGTCCCTATGAGCCTCTTTGGTAGACAGCATTATTGTAACTAGCTGCTGGGGGAATTAAACCCATCCTGTGTGACTCCACCGCGAGAGGGCTCTTCAAAACCTGTATTTGGTTGCCTCTAAACATTATCTCATGCACCTTTTACTTTTGTGATTTTGCTCTGTGCCTTTTTGCTATAATAAATCTTGGCCATGAGTACAGTTATATGCTGAGTCCTGTGAACCCACTTACCAGATCACCAAACCTGGGTGTGGTCTGGGGATTCCCTGACAGATTATCTCTAACATAAGCCCTTGAAAAAATCTGTATATCTATGTATGACCACAAAACCATTATGACACCTAAAAATGTTTATAATTCCTTAATATTATCAAATATCAAGCCAGTTTTTACATTTCCTATTGTCTCATAAATGTCATACTCTTTTTTTCTACTTTGTTCTAATCAAGGTTCAGGTATTGCAACTGATTGATACTTATTGTAAGTCTCAAGCTATAGGTTCTTACTCTATCTTTTTCTTTTCTTTTTTCCTTGAAATTTATTTTGTTGAAAAAACTGTTTAATTTTTCCTGCATAGTTTCCCACAGTCTAGTTTTTGCTAATTATATTGCCATGGTATAGTTCAATGTGTTGCTTTGTAAATTAGTTGTTGGATCTAGATGCTTCTTGTGTGAGTTTTTGAAAGCCCAATGCCTTCATATATCCTGAGGATATGCCTTAATTTCCATTTGATTAATGTTTGCCAAGAACATTGATGTACTTGGATAAAAGGGGATTAAACAGTAAATATCTTTGTTTTCATTAGCATGAGACAGATCTTCTGACACTTGGAGCCTGACTCTTACTTTAGAGAATCCAATAAAAAAATACATGACTTAGGCTGGGCGCGGTGGCTCACACCTGTAATCCCAGCACTTTGGGAGGCCGAGGTGGGCGGATCATGAGGTCAGGAGATCGAGACCATCCTGGCTAACACAGTAAATCCCATGTCTACTAAAAATACAGAAAATTAACTGGGTGTGGTGGCGGGTGCCTGTAGTCCCAGCTACTTGGGAGGCTGAGGCAGGAGAATGGCGTGAACCCTGGAGGTGGAGCTTGCAGTAAGTTGAGATTGTGCCACTGCACTCCAGCCTAGATGACAGAGTGAGACTCTGTCTCCAAAAAAAAAAAAAAAAAAAAGGCTTAGTGTTCATTACTTGCTTTTCAGGAGGTAACCCTGGCAGGGATCTCTGAGTAAAAGCAGGCTTTGATTACCTAGAGTTGGTACAGTGTCATTGTGACCAGATATTCTGATATAGGTGGAAATGTGGGGTTTTCTTATTTTTTTTAAGACTCTGTAAAAACAAAATATTAATAGAAAATGACAGAACCCTACTAAAAATTGTAGACCCCACATGCATTAATTTCCTATGCAACGAAATCCTTCAGTACCTTAGTAATGAAGTTCTAATTAATGAGTTACTTAAGTCCCTCTTAATTCAACTCTGTAGGAATAATCCAACAGCCAAGGCCCAATGTAATTATCATAGGTCATCTTTGGAGATGTGCCTTTTTTGAAACAGCTGGATGGTTGGGCATTTAATAAACATTTAGAATGTAAATGTATACTTAAATTAAAAAAATTAAATTGTGGTAAAGTACACATAGTGTAAGTTAACCATCTTAACCATGTGTAAGTGTACAGGTCAGTAGTGTTAAGTACATTCATATTGTTGTACAACCAGGCCAGGCATGGTGCTCACAGCTGTAATCCCAGCACTTTGAGAGGCTGGGGCAGGAGGATTGCTTGAGCCCAGGAGTTCAAGGCCAAAACTCTCCATCTTGCCAAACTATATCTCTGTACCCATTAAACAATAACTCCCTATTTCCCACTCGCTCTAGTCCCTGGCGACCTTTATTCTACTTTCTCTCTCTATGAATTTGATTACTCTAGGTACCCTATATAAGTGGAATCATATAGTATTTGTCTTTTCATTACTGGCTTATTTCATATGGCATAATGTCCTCAAGGTTCATCCATGTTGTGACATCTTTCAGAATTTCCTTCCCTTTTGAGGCCAAATAATATTCCTTTGTGAAATATACCACATTTTGTTTATCTGTTCATCCATTGACGGTCATGGGTTGCTTCCATTCTTTGGCTACTGTGAAGAATGCTGCTGTGAACATGGGTGTGCAAGCATCTCTGAGATCTTGCTTTCAGATCTTTTGGATTTATACCCAGAAGTGGGATTCCTGGATTATATAGGAATTATATATTTAATTTTTTGAGGAACCACCATACTATTTTCTGTACTGGCTGCACCGTTTTACATTACCAGGGCACAGAGGTTCTAATTTCTCCAGGGCACAAAGGTTCTAATTTCTCCACATCCTGTCCAACTCTTGTTATTTTCTAGTTTTTTGATAGTAGGCATTCTAATGGGTGTGAAATGGTATCTCATTGTGGGCTTGATTTGCATTTCCCTAATGATTAGTGATGTTCAGCATCTTTTCATGTGCCTATTGGCTATTTGTATATCTTGTTTGGAGAAATGTCTATTCAGAGTCTTTGCTCATTTTAAAATCAGGTTGTTCATTGTTGTTGCTGTTCAGCTGTAGAATTCTTTCATTTTTGCTTTGAATTTACTTAGAGATGGGTCTCACTACGTTGTCTGGGCTAGTCTTGAACTCCTGGGCTCAAGCAGTCCTCCTGCCTCAGCCTCCCAAAGTGCTGAGATTACAGGTGTGAGCCATCATGCCCAGCTGAATTGTAGAATTCTTTATATATTCTGGGTATGAATCTTTTATCAGATATATGATTTGCAAATATTTCCTTTCATTGGGTTTCCTTTTCACTCTGTTGATTGTGCCCTTTGATGCACAGAGGGTTTTTTTTGTTTGTTTTTTGCTTTTTTGGAGACAGAGTCTCACTCCATCACCAGGCTGGAGTGCACTGGCGCGATCTCGGCTCACTGCAACCTCTGCCTCCTGGGTTCAAGTGATTCTCCTGCCTCAGCCTCCCGAGTATCTGTGACTACAGGCGCGCGCCACCATGCCCTGCTGATTTTTTACTTAGTAGAGATGGGGTTTCACCATGTTGGCCAGAATGGTCTTGATCTCTTGACCTCGTGATCCACCCACCTCGGCCTCCCAAAGTGCTGGGATTATAGATGTGAGCCACTGCACCTGGCCTTCTTTTTTTTTTTTTTTTTTTTTGACACAGAGTCTCACTCTGTTGCCTAGGTTGGAGTGCAGTGGTGCAATCTCGACTCACTGCAACCTCTGCCTCCCGGGTTCAAGCAGTTCTCCTGCCTCCGCCTCCTGAGTAGCTGGGACTACAGGTGTGTGCCACCACGCCCGGCTAATTTTTTGTTTTTTTTAGTAGGCACAGGGTTTCACTGTGTTAGCCAGGATGGTCTTGCTCTCCTGACCTTGTGATCCGCCCGCCTCAGCCTCCCAAAGTGCTGGGATTACAGGCATGAGCCACCACACCCAGCTGATGCAGAGAGGTTTTAAATTTATTTACTTTTTTCTTTTATTGCTTGTGCTCCTGGTGTCAGCTCCAAGAAATCAATGCCAAATTCAGTATTATGAAGTTTTCCTCCTGTATTTTCTTCTAAGAATCTTACTACAGTTTTAGCTCTTAGCATTTAGGTCTTTGGTTCATTTGGAGTTAATTTTTCTGTGTGGTATAATGAAGGTTTATCTTCATTCTCTGCAGTTTCACTTTTACACTTTGGTTTAATGATGCATGTACACGCCATGTAGAAGATAATGTAAGGTTCTAAATTTAGTTATGCTATTGACAACTGCTTGCTGTGGAAATCTTGCTCTAATGCCTCCTCCCATAGGCAGTTGTTACTGATTTATCTCATCTTTCCCAAGAGAGTTTTAAGTTTTAAGAAACAGAAATTGTTAAATATTATTTGTTAGTTATTAAGTATTATTTATACTTTTAGCTTAGCTTTTAAACTTTTTATTTTGAAAAGTTTTCAAAACATTCACAAAGTAAGAAGAGTAAAACAAATCCCCCCAAGCACGCAGCTTCAACAAATAACAGCCTTCTGCACATTTGCTTCATTTCTTCCTTTTCCCAACATTTTCTTCTTCTGAAAGATTTTTAAGGCAAATCACAACCATTTTATTATTTCACTCATATTTATATGTTTAATGTAAACATAGACATTTCTGATCAAATGTGTATTATGTCAGAGTATGCCTTTCTATGTATTTTATAGTAGAGTTCTTGTATAATTAATTTTGTTGTTTTAAAGCCTGGGACTAGGGACTAGCACCAGCAGCAGAATTTTGATATTTGAAATTTGCTTTAGAGTTCACATATTTGCTTTATAGAATGTATTTGATCATGTCTACAACTAATATGCTGCATATGCTTCAGAAATGCAAACCCCAATTATAACATAGCTCTTTTGGGGAAATATGAATTGCTTACAGCCCTCCACATTAAAATGTGGTTTCCAAGAATTCATTATTTACAGAAATCAGCTACATATGTTTACAAATGGCTTAGAATGAAAACTCACCGGAAAGATTACAAAAATAAGCTTCTCTTTTTTTAACTCCTTCCCTGTCTTTTGAGTGGATACTATGCAACAAAAGCATTCACCTCATCCATAATTCTTTCAACCCCTTATGGGGTTTTTTTTTTTCACTCTAGATAATTTAGTAAAGTTCAATAAAGTAAGAACTTTTTGCTGTAGAAATACTATGCAGAAGTTAAGAATTCACAAATACATGGCCATGGAATTGAGAGATAATCAGAGGCCTCACCCAGAATTAGAAAGCTTCTGTCTTAGTGATTATGCTGCTATTGTCAGGTATTGCGGGAGCCCAAAGAATGGGCTCTTGGTAGACAGGTCATCTCGGCAGACTGAAATAAAGCTGTTTGGGAATGTGGGATAGAGATTGAGGGGAGTGAGTGAGGGGCATCAGGAATGCTGGCCATACAAGTATGCTGGTTTCCTCAGTCAGCCAAGGATAACATAAAGTTGAAACCAGGAAACGTCATAGTGTAAAACTTTTTTTTTTTTTCGAGACACAGCCTGGTTCTGTCATCCAGACCGGAGTGCAGTGGCGTGATCTTGGCTCACTGCAACCTCTGGCTCCTGGGTTCCAGCGATTCTCCTGCCTCAGCCTCCCGAGTAGCTGGGGTTATAGGAACCTGTCACCGTGCTTGGCTAATTTTTATATTTTTAGCAGAGATGGGATTTCACCATGTAGGCCAAGCTGGTCATGAACTCCTGACCTCAAGTGATCTACTTGCTTCGGCCTCCCAAAGTGTTGGGATTACAGGTGTGAGCCACCATGGCCGGCCCTTATTTTTAATTTTTTTTAATTTCTGGGACAGGATCTGCTCTGTTGCCCAGGCTGGAGTGCAGTGGTGTGATCATGGCTCACTTTAGTCTTGACCTCCTGTCCTCAAGCAGTCCTCCCAGCTCAGCCTCCTGAGTAGCTGGAACTACAGGTGTGTGTCATCACGTGCAGCTAACTTTTTTATTTTTTGTAGAAACAAGGTTTTGCTATATGTTGCCCAGGCTGGTCTCGAACTCCTGGGCTCACGCGATCCTCCCACCCTGACCTCCCAGAGTGCTGGCATTACAAGAGTGAGCTGCTGCTCCTGGCCCTAATACCCATTTTAGCACAGTGTTCCATATATCCCCCAGTAAAGAATTGTGTGTCATGTGACCTATTTCTCCTCTTTGAAAACTTCCAAATTTTTAGTATCAAGGTAAAACTTGTATCACTGAGTCTTCTATAAAGATATTTAAGAAGCATTCGTACATAACACAAATACTAATTCATTCTTTTCTTAAGAAAGCCCATATCCCTTATGCTGACATTTCTAGCTCTGAGTGTTTCCTGCACCCGTGTGCCTATGGCATGGGTGTATCCTTGTGGGAATCTTCTATACAGCCTCAGTTGTAAGCCTTTGATGACTCCAGTGGACATGATGTGGCCAGGTGTACACCCTTGACCTTTAGAATTGGCCCCACTCCTCTTTGCCTTTAGTGAAGCAACAAAGGAGAAAGTGTAATACTGCTCTTCGTTGTAACATCGTCTTTATTTTTCTCTGTTTATGTGTTATTTCCTTTCCTTTATTTCTCCTCTTTTTAAAGACTTACCTAAGTGACAACAATATTAAAAAAAAAAAACCCCAAAGAGTCTCTTGTTTGTTTTCAACTGGAAAAGTCTGATTTCTAGAATTTATTAATGGATCTAATCTCTTTTAAAATGTGAAGAAAATAAAACTACTTATTTAAAAACACAGCCTCTCTGAGAAGGTAACATTTGAGCTGAGGTTTGAACAAGGAAGATACAGTGTAGTGGAGAGAGAAGTGGAGAAAGTCGGGGCTAGACATTCTTTGGTCAAATCCTGGCTCCACCACTTAACTAGTTATGTCATCTTGACCAAGCTATTTTGACTCACTCAACCTGAGTTTTTTAATCTATAAAACTGAGGTAATAATGCACAGTGAAGGGCTATTAGGATTAAAATGAACATAGCTCTTTGACCTCCTTTTGACATGCTTCAGGAAGAGATGCCTGGACATGGCAAGCAGAGAACAGGCTCTGCTCTCATCCTCCTTGTTTCACCATCCCCCACCCCCAGCTTAACGCAGAACCTCACTCTTAAGAGGGACTTGGTAAATACGTGTTGAATTGGAATTTGATTTGAAAATGAATAGGAAAAGTATAGAAGAGGAATGTGATTTAAACAGTTCATAAAAATGAAAACGTTTACTATGGAAATGTGAGTTTCAGAACTGTGCTCTCATGACTCCTTGTTTTCGGTGATAATTAGCAACTTAAAATAATTTTGTGTTGATGCTTAATGCCAGGCTCTGGAAATCCTAATATTCAGCCTAAAGGATTTACTATAGTGTTTTCAAAGAAGCAGCATTTTGAACTGACAAATAGGTTTGCGTGTTGTTAGAAGAAAAATTTTAAGAAATTTATTTAGTGTATTACTATCATGCAACAGGGCAACAATCTTTATTCTTGTCTTTTCTGTTCAAGTTATTGAGGCTTTTTCTACCAAAAGTTTATGTTTATGTTATTATCTTTTTTAACAGTCTACGTAAAGCCCACTCCTTTCTGGCTATGATGTGAAAAATTACATTAGCATAGTGGAAAGTATATTATCCATACAAGAGGTTACTTAATCTTTTTTTAAAAGGGTAAATATTATGCTGATTCATGTTTTTATTTCATTTTAATAACATTCCTCTAGTACTACCTAGTGTAAGGATTTCTAAAAAGAGACCTTGTTATTCTAGACTTCAGTATCTCATGATCTAATCAGAGGTCTTGTGCAGAGATCAACTGACTTAGACAGGCTACTTAACTCATGTGACGGAAAACTTGAACTCTCTAGGATTCTAATTGTCCCCTTAATTCCAATAGTGTTTGGGAATATACACTACTTTGTTCAAATTCAATACCTTAAAACATTTTTTGTCATTAGAAGTGATTAATCACCTGACAGTCTTGTTTTTTTTTTTTTTACATAGTGAATTCTTTATTCTCTTTTAAAGATTTGTGTTCTGTCATTTACAGATCTTCAGTAGGGAAGGGTAATTTAAGGGATTAGGAAGTTAGTTGAAAATTGTTTAGAAATGAAAATCATTTGTAGTGACTTACATACTTCCTAGCGATTAAAAGTTCTGTAATTATTAACTCTGCCTTTGTATTTTTCATAATTATTGAAAAGAACAGATAGTTTACTTACTTAAAAAGACAACATTGAGGCTGGGTGCGGTAGCTCACACCTGTAATCCCAGCACTTTGCGAGGCCAGGGCAGGTGGATCACCTGTGGTCAGGAGTTCAAGATCAGCCTGGCCAACATGGTGAAACCCTGTCACTACTAAAAATACAAAAAAATTCAGCCAGGAGCGGTGAAAAATTGTATTTCTTTGTATTTTTAGTAGAGATGAGATTTCATCATGTTGGCCAGGCTGGTGGCAAGTGTGGTGGTGGTGGGTGCCTGTAATCCCAGCTACTCAGAGGCTGAGGCAGGAGAATTGCTTAAACCTGGGAGGCAGAGGTTGCAGTGAGCCGAGATCATGCCACTGCACTCCAGCCTGGGGGACAGAGCAAGACTCTTTCTCAAAAACAAACAAACATTGAAATCAGAAAACATTTGGAGGAATAAAGAAATACCTGCAATTTTTGGTTCTTTCTACCAAGTTGTTTTGTTAATTCAGGAACATATATGGCATTTCATATAATGATCACTTTGAAATACTTATATCTCCAAAATCCTGTGAAGAGTGAAACAGAAGTCAGGATTAAACTTAGTGTTGATTTCATCTCCTGTCCTTTTTCTGGTAATAAAAAGGACTAGGAGGGCAAAATACTTTCCTCTTAAATATCCACTCCACCCTCCCTGGCTACTGGAACAGATCCACATTCTTATTTTCTAAAAACAAAAAGGAAGGGTGTGTGTATGTGTATTTTCTACCATAGCTACCTAACTAACCAGGGCTTCTTGTGTTCTAGTTCTTTGCATTCTAATTCAGATATACTTTTCAGGAAGATGTAATGCATACCTGTAATATGTTCAACTTGCTACAATTATCATAGAATATTTTTGGTTCTGCTTTTATAGTCATTTAGGGATTGATCTAATCACTTTAATTTTTCTTAACATGAGGCTCCTAAGATTAGTTACTTTTCCTGGCCTACTTGTTCATGTGTCAGAGCTCGACAATTCCAGTGTCCCCTAACAAACGTTAGTGGTCTCCCTAGTTCTGACTGGCTTCCCGGGAATGCTTCTAGAGCCCCAGCTACCAGATGCTTCCTGATTGGGAGGCGGGCTGCTTGCAGTTGCTTTAGGAAGGGATTGGCACTGCCAGAAGCAAGACTTTTGGTCAGAATGATTCATTTCCATAGTGTGACATTAGCTGTATAGAGCAGACTATTTTTCTAAATCGTTGTGTTATAATAATAGAAGTTCAAGAACCATAATTAGGGCTGTCGTAAGGGTGTGGACATAGCCATAAGCTAAGGAAAAGGTTCATCTAGTCTGGGGATGGACCTTCACATTCTTGCCACGATATCTTTTAACATAACATTTGTTCAATTAAAATACCTTAATCCCTAGAATGTTGGGGAGTGGGACATGTTTTTCAAAATTATGGATTGGAATGGATGGGGAAGGAAAACTGAGTGCTGAGAATGGGTTTTTTAGAAATTTCTAGGTGTGTCATTGCACCCATAGTTTTTTTTAAATGTATTGCTGAGTCTCTATTGCCACCCAGATGTCACTTTTCCCCTTCCCTACTCCTGAAACTTCTAAGGCATTGCTACCATCAGTGTATCATAAATGAATTCATAGTGCTTGCCATATTCACGGTCCCTTCAAAGGGTAACTGTACCCCTCACTCTCCTTGTTGACTCAGGGCCCCTGCTAAGAAACCAAATGATCCAGCCAAGCTGATTGGACAAGGGGAGGCCCTGACCTGAGAGTGGTTCACTCACAGGCTTGTAAGGGCCTTTTGATGTGGACTGGTTTCAAAAGGGCAGTCTAAACAGAAGTAGCAATGTTGGTGTCCTGAGCAATTTAGGTGTCCTATTTTGGGAATTTCCATAACAAGTATGGAAAAGATAAACCAGAGGAGTGGTGTAGACCCATTGACAGTTGTGACCCCATTAGCAGTGGTGTACCAGAAAAGCCACCAATTCTTACTCATGGGCTTTCAGGGCCTGCCTTGGAACCAACACTTTGCTTCGGTTTTTTGCCTCTGTGTGACTTAGCTCTTCTCTGGTTCCTTATCCTGTTGTTTCTTCTGTATTCATATGTGTGCCCTACTCATCCTTCACCTGAGTGAGCTTGAGTATCAGTTCATTGCAATGATAGAAGCCCAATCCTAGGGGACCTTAGATACCCAGAGGAGCCAGGGGCAGGTTGGTAGTCCAGGGGCATCAGGGGATAGAGTCACTATTTAGGGCCAAGAAATTAGGAATCTGGGCCTCAGGCTGTCTGCCTTGAGCTGCCACAGCTCCTCTAGTAATGGACCAGATTCATTTAAAGAAATTTTTTTTTTTTTTTTTTTTGCTATCTAGACTACAGACTTTATTCAGTATCACCAGATTTTACATGCATTCATTTGTGTGTATGTAGGTCCATACAACTTCAGCACAGGTATAGATTCATATGCTTAACCTCATAATCAAATGTTAGAATCAACATCATAATCATCATAATCACGTAGAACTGTTCCATCAGCACAAAGGAACTCCTTGCGTCATCCCTTTGTAGTCATACATATCCCATACCCCCTCCAGTCCCTATCTCTGGCAACCATTAATCTGTTCTTCATTTCAATAATTTTGTCACCTCAAGAATGTTATATAAATGGAGTCATACAGTATGTGACCATTTGAGTCTGGCTTTTTTTGTTCACCATAATACCCCTGAGGTACAACCAAGTTCTTGTATCAGCAGTTCCTTTTCCTTCCAGAGTAGTATTCCAAGTTATGGATGGTTTGTTTAACCAGGTACCTGTTGTAGGACATCTGGGTTGTTTCCAGTTTGGGGTTATTACAAATAAAGCTCCTATGAGTATTTGGGTACAAGTATAATATGGGTTTTCATTTCTCTGGAATGAATGTCCAGGAGCACAACTGCTGGGTCTTATGTTTAACTTGATTAAAAAATTATGTTTAACTTGATAAGAAATTTATAAACTGTTTTCCAGAGTGATTGTAACATTTTACATTCCTGTCAGCAATGTATAAAATACCCATTTTGTGATCCTCATCAGTATGTTGGTATGGTATTTTCACTATTTTGCTTTAGCCATTCAGATAAGTAAGTCATAGCCTCACTGTGGTTTCAGTTTGCATTCCCTCATGACTTATGGATTTTAACAGCTTTTCATATGCTAAATTGCCATCTCTAGATCCTCTTCAGTGAAACATCTATTCATGTCTTTTGCTCATTTTCTAACTGGACTGTTTGTTTTATTGTTGAGCTTTTGTGGCCTTTTTTTTTTTGAGACAAGGCTTCACTGTTACACAGGTTGGAGTGTGGTGGTGTGATCATAGCTCACTGCAGCCTCAAACTACTGGGCTCAAGTGTTCCTCCTGCCTCCCTAGTAGCTGGGACTACTGGTGTGTGTCATGGTGCCCAGCTAATTTTAAAAAAAATTTTTTTGTAGAGACAGAGTCTCACTATGTTGCCCAGGCTCGTCTGGAACCCTTAACCTCAAGCACGCCTCCCAAAGTGGTGAAATTATAAGCATGAGCTACCATGCCTGACTACAGTTGAGTTTTTAGCACACTTTATATATTCCAAATTGATCAGATATATGGTTTGCAAATTCATCTCAATCTGTAGCTTATCTTTTCCTCTTCTTAAATCACAAGTTGTCAAATTTTGAAGAAGTCCATTATATCAGTTTTTGTCTTGTATGGATGTGCTTTTAGGGCAAAGTCCAAGAACTTGTCACCTAGGCCAAGATCCTGAAGATTTTTCTCCTGTGGCTTTTTTCCAAGTTATATAGTTTTATGTATTATATTTAAGTCCATTATACATTTTTATATTTTATATAAATTTTATATCAGATGTGAGGTTTAAGTAGAGGTTCTTTTTTCTCCTTGCTATGGGTGTCTAATTGCTCCAGCATAATTTGTCAGAAAGGCTATTCTTCCTCCATTGAATTGCTTTTGCACTTTTTCACAATCAGTTGAGCATATTTATGTGGGTTTATTTCTGGGTTCTCTCATCTGTTCCATTGATCTATGTGTCTGTTCCTCTGCCAATACCATCTATCTTGATTACTACAGCTTTATAGTAAGTCTTGAAGTCAGGTGATATGAGTCCTCCAAGTTTTTCTTCTTCAAAATTGATTTAGCTTAAGTAACTTTACACTGGATATTTTCATCTTTCCCCATTTTGTCTCCTACTTTATTCTAGAGAAGAAAGTTCTTGCATAAGCGCTTCCTTTTCTTGTTGCAATTCCTGCAAATGCTGTTGGTTTTGCTCCAGTCTGTCCTCCAGCCACTGTAGGAGAGGCCCACTGACTGCTGACATCTGACTGCACAGATTCTTGGTAAACACTGAGCCATTATGTATCTTGGTTACTGAGTCCAGATGTGTAAGGCTGTGGATCCTCCTATACATATCCTGCTCCTCCTGGCACAGGATCTTGGGCAGCTGTACTGCTGATTCAAGGCACACTTTCCCAATAGTGACATGAGGTACAATATGGATTGGGATTTCAATTCTCTTATACTCTGAACTCTTTTGGGCCTATATGGATTGGAAGCAAGTGTAGAGTACCCAGCCAGTCTTTGTGTTCTTATCTTCTATGAAACAGGAAAAAATAAGTCTTTCTTGATCTATCATCTGGCACATGGCTTGTGTGCGAACATCAACATGTGAAGGCCAAACAATTATATGAGGATGGGAATGATACCAGCCTACAACTCTAATGGGGCGGCCTGTCAGTTCAGCCAACCTCTCTGCCTCTGTTGAAGCTGCAGACAGCTGCTCTGAAGAAATTTTTACTCGATCCTTACTCTTACCAGAACGTCGTAAGATGATGACAGAATGAATGTGAACAATTCTGATGGCATCAACCTTTTCAGCAACTGTGCGCATTTCAGTTCCAGTACATGCAAATTTGGAGTCACTCCTTGGATCATCGTTCAACTCCCCTATGCACAGCCCCATCACTTCCTCTTTTTCTGTGCTTAAAGTGTGTTTGAGACAAACAAGGAAAGCGTCAGACTCGAGATGAACCACCTGTACTACCTGCACCACCTGCACCGCCATCTTGGCCCGAACCCCCAAAATTTTTTTTTAAAGCCATTTTAGGTTCACAGCAAAATTAAGCAGATTGCCCTCCTCCATAGTCTTACCTTTTATTTTTTTTTAAAAATTATGAACAGGAAATTAATGTTAGGGATATCAAAAGGAATAAATTTCACCTTGTTGAGTTGTTTTGATGTGTGATGAAAAGTTTTTAGAATTTACAGCCAGTACTTATGGTATCTTTATTGCTTCTGTTTTTGTAAAATTATTGGAAATCTACTCTGGCCCAGGATTCCTGTGTGTTTCAGTATGTTCAATATGGAGTTGTTAGAGTATGGATTGTGTCGACTCCTCTTTCTCTCAGCTTTGGCTATCCTCTTCCCTCTTCAGTAGCAGCAAAGGGCCAAGCCCACTCCTCAAAAAACAGGAATATGAGTTCTATTCCCTTCTGGATCTGGGTTTCTTCCACATGATGCCATGAAGAAGGTCAGGTGGAGTCACAGATACTTGGTTTATTTATGTTAAACAAAAAAAAGAGATGGCCTATAGGAGAAAAGAGATGGTTGCTATATCCAGGAAGTTCTCAAGCTCACAGACCCTGTGCATGCCCTTTTCATCTTTCTCTGTATGATCTTAGCCTGTGTCTATGCAGACACCACTCTAGCTCTTCTCTCTCTTGTGAACACAAGAATATAAAAACTGTCTAGCCACTTCCTCTTTATTACGCCTGAGTCTCTAATTATCATGCTGAGTGAGCCAAGTTCTTGCTAACTGAATCATGATCTTATAATTCTACTGATGTAGAATACTACTGATTATATCCTGTTTCTACTAACAAAACGGACATACAAAATTTGTCCAACATGCGTAACCACATACTTATACCTTTTCCTTCATGAAAGCTCTAGCCAATTCTTTCATCAAGGATTTATTGAGTACCTACTGTGTTCCAGTCCTTTTATGATCTCAGCCCTGGGAATCTCTCTGGCCTCTCATTTCTTGCTACAGTGATTCTAAACTACTTGTTATACCTCACGTGTATTTTATCCTGTTCCACATCTTCATGTCTTCACTCATGTCTGGAACATGAATTTGTTCATTTGCTTGGTTAATTCCTATTTGTCCTTCTAGCCCAAATCCAAGTCCCCCTTCTTTAGGAAGCTACTGTGTACTCTATTTTTCTTTGCACAAGTCAGGTAAGGTTTGCAAACTCCACTGGGCTCCCATGGCACCTTGCACATTCCTCCATCACAGAACTTTGTGTGTCGTATAGACAGTTGCCGGGACCAGCTCGGTCGGGGAGACCCTATCCCAGCGGCACTAGAGGAATTAAAGACACACACACAGAAATATAGAGGTGTGAAGTGGGAAATCAGGGGTCTCACAGCCTTCAGAGCTGGAAGCCCCGAGCAGAGATTTACCCACATATTTATTAGCAGCAAACTAGTCATTAGGATTGTTTCTATAGATATTAAATTAACTAAAAGTATCCCTTATGGGAAACGAAGGGATGGGCTGAATTAAAGGAATGAGTTGGGCTAGAGAACTGCAGCAGGAGCCTGTCCTTAAGGCACAGATCGCTCATGCTATTGTTTGCGGCTTAAGAATGCCTTTAAGCAGTTTTCCACCCTGGGCAGGCCAGGTGTTCCTTGCCCTCATTCCAGTAAACCCACAACCTTCCAGCGTGGGCGTTAGGGTCGTTATGAACATGCCACAGTGCTGCAGAGATTTTGTTAATGGCCAGTTGTGGCGCCAATTTATGGCCAGATTTTGGGGGGGTCTGCTCCCAACAGACAGTGTCTTTGTGTGTCCATCTCATCAGCAGAACTTTGAGGGAAGGGAAAACGTCTTATCCATTTTTGTTTCTGCAATTCTTAGAACAGTGTATGAAATAGAATATACACGTACTAAATACTTGTGGAACCAAACAGAATTAGTTAGGGTATAAAGTAAAATAGAAAATCTTATAGAATCTCTAGGTGATCTTTGTTTGCATTAAAATCTGTTTTTCATTCCTAGAGACCATTTATTTAGATCTTCAGCAAGGACATCCCTAGCATCTGTTGCAGCAATGTGTCAATCATGAGTTATAGGCACACCATCTGTTTTTTACTGCACCGGGGCTGACTGGGGTTTTGGCAATGCAGATAAATGTGCTTGCACCTAATAATGCTAGTTCTAACCTCCAAAGTCAGGCATTAGACATGATTATGAAGACTCTTAATACCTACATATGGTGTGGTCCAGTGCACTACCAAATGCCATGGCTGTAGCAGACCCTCTAGTATCTTAGGTGGGTAGGTATAAGGGGACACAACCGTAAATCCAGCTGCAACTGCAATGCTATATCTCAGGACTAGACCTGTGCCTGTTATAAAGTTGGTACTCAGTAAGTACTTGTTAAATGAATGACTGCATTTGGGTAAATGGATTTAGCTATATGTAAGGAAGCCATGGTTTGGCACTTTGTAGCACTGTAGATTTTGATTGTGCTGGAGGCATGGCTGAGGATTGAAGCTAGGGGAGATGATGCTAAGGAAGAATTTTCTCATGGGACTCCTCCTTATACCACAGTCTGCAATGATAACTAACACTGCCAAGAAAAAGAGAATGTGGGAAACCAAGTTGTGTTACAATGAAGTAGAATTTTAGTTGAGTCCTGATTTTGCTTTCCTCTTGCCATTTGTGCAGCTGTGCAACTTTTTTCAGATCATTACGTTTGCTTCTGAAGGGAGAGGGGAGCCAGAGAGGGCCTCAGGGATCAGGGATCAGGACATCCGTGGTCTAGTGTGGGCTCTGGTCTGAGCCAGCTTTGTTCTTGGAGCTCTAGTTTTCTTGGGAATGGGGTGTTTGGACCAGATCATCTTTAAGTCCTATTCTGATTCTGAGATTCTACATTCTCTAAACAATTGTAGGGTTTGAAATAGTTAGGGGTTTTCCTAAATTCTGCAGGTGTTTCCTAGATGAGTTCAAAGCTGACTATAAATAGATCAAATTGTAGATGGTGTAGTTAAGGTTCCTTGGATTTTAGCTAAAGACCTTGTAGATGTTTGCCAGTAAGTTTCCATGGTGATTAGTATTTAGTTCTTATTTCTTCCTTCACATATGAATAAATCAAATAGACATGCTGTAGAAAATTAAGGGAACTAATTTCTTTTTAGTTTTATTGAGGTATAATTGACAAAAATTGTATATATTCAAGGTATACGATGTGATGCTAGGTGGGGATGTAGGGTTTGGGAGAAAGCAGACAGCATTGCTTAGCTCAGTCATGTTCAGAGGTCTCTACATAATCTTTACTTCCATCACAGGTGCAGATAGGTGGCTTCAGTTTATACCTCCTTAGGAGGACACACACAAACTGGTGGAGAAGAGCAAAGGCATGCTGAGATGGAGCCCAGGGCAAGGCCAGACTCACTGTCCAGCTCTTTTCTTCTTTACTCAGAGAGGTCTAAGAGAGGTGTGGCTCTTTCATGATAGGGCAGAATGATACATGTTTAGATGCCATGGACTTTCAGCATGGTTCACAAAGAGGGGAAACCACAAATGATAATCTGTGAATTCCAAGCCATTGTATTATATGGATATATGAATATAGTTTATGAATATATATTAAACAAAAATAGGATCTTACAATGATGATGTTTTACAGCTTGCTCTTTCTCAATTAACAGTGTCTTTCCATATCAGTACATATAGACCTAACTTTTTTTAAAAGTATTCCATTATATAGATAAACCACAACCTCTGAACTATGCAGTTGACCTGTGAACAACCTGGATTTGAACTGCTGAACTGCATGGGTCCACTTACACATGGATTTTTAAAAATAAATATATTAGAAAAATTTTTGAGATTTGCAACAATTTGAAAAAATTCTCAGAGAATTATGTAGCCTAGAAATATTTTAAAAAATAAGAAAAAGGTATGTCATGAATGCATAAAGTATATGTAAATACTAGTCTATTTTTTCATTTACTACCATAAAATACACATAAATCTATTAGAAAAAGTTAAAATTGGCTGGGCGTAGTGGCTCACGCCTGTGATACCAGCACTTTGGGAGGCCGATGTGGGTGGATCACTTGAGGCCAGGAGTTCGAGACCAGCTTGGCCAGCATGGTGAAACCCTGTCTCTACCAAAAGTACAAAAATTAGCCAGGTAATTCCAGCTACTAGGGAGGCTGAGGCAGGAGAATTGCTTGAACCCAGAGGGTGGAGGTTACAGTGAGCCGGGATCACGCTACTATACTCCAGCCCGGGTGACAGAGCGAGACTCCTTCTCAAAAAAAAAAAGTTAAAATTTATAAAAACTTAAACAGACATAGACTGCACATGGTACTTTTCATAGTTGAGAGAAATGTAAACAGACATAAAGACATAACCACACAAAATTAACTGCAGTACACAAGGTACTACTGTAGTAATTCTGTAGCCATGTCATATTGCTATTGCTTGAGTGAGCTCAAAGGCTGTGAGTATTCCCTTAAAATGTGTGACACTGATCATCCCTGTGTGAGCAGTTTGTCTCTCCAGTACATTGCATATCACAGCAAAAAGTGATCTTTTCACAGTTCTCACATATTTTTCATTGTGTTTAGTGCAATACAGTAAACCTGACAACTTAAGGCAAAAGGCAGATGAAGGAACTGAAGCTGAAGAACGTAATGCCAGCAAAGGATAGTTTGATAATTTTAGAAAGAGGTTCACTCTTTTAAAAATGTCTGAATAGGGCTGGGTGCCGTGGCTCATGCCTGTAATCCCAACGCTTTGGGAGGCTGAGGCAGGTGGATCACAAGGTCAGGAGATCGAGACCATCCTGGCTAACATGGTGAAGCCCCGTCTCTACTAAAATTACAAAAAAATTACCAGGAGTGGTGGCAGGTACCTGTAGTCCCAGCTACTCCGGAGGCTGAGGCAGTAGAATGGTGTGAACCCGGGAGGCGGAGCTTGCAGTGAGCCGAGATGGTGCCACTGCACTCCAGCCTGGGTGACAAGAGCAAGACTCCATCTCAAAAAAAAAAAAGTCATGATAACAGAAGAAGCTTCTGCCGACCAGGAGGCAGCAAATGAGTTGCCAGATACCATTAAGAAAATCACTGAGAACCAGACACAGTGGCTCATGCCTGTAATCCTAGCACTTTAAGAGGCCAAGGCAGGAGGATTCCTTGAGCCTGGCAGTTTGAGACCAGCCTGGGCAACATAGGGAGACACTGACTCTACAAAAAATTAAAAAATTAGCCATGCATGGTGGTGTGTACCTGTAGTTCCATCGACTCAGGAGTCTGAGGAGGGATGATCACTTGAGTCTGGGAGGTTGAGGCTACAGTGAGTTGTGACTGCACCACTGCATGCCAGCCTGGGGCAACAGAATGAGACCCTGTCCACCCAACCCCAGCTCTCCCAAAAAAGAAAATCAAGGGGAAAGGATATCTGCCTGAAACAAGTTTTGTTTTGTTTTGTTTTGTTTTGTTTTGTTTGTGTGTGTGTGTGTGTGTGTGTGTGTGTGTGTGTGTGTGTGTTTTAGAGACAGAGTCTGGCTATGTTGCCCAGGCTGGCCTCAACTTTCTGGGCTTAAGTGATCCTCCTACCTCAGTGTCCCAAGTACCTGGGACTACAGGTGCACACTGCCATGCCTGGCTAAACAGATTTCTTCTTCTTCTTCTTCTTCTTTTTTTTTTAAAAATGAGACAAGAGTCTCACTATGTTGCCCAGGCTGGTCTCAAACTCCTGGGCTCAAGCGATCCTCCCACCTTGGTCTCTCAGAGTGCTGGGATTACAGGCATGAGCCACTGCACCTGGCCCTGAACTGATTTTTAATGCAGACAAAAGTGCCCTGTTCTGGAAAATAATGCCACAAAAGACATTTACTAGTAAGGAAGAGAATTGAACACCAGGATTTAAGGCAGGAAGGGACAAGGTAACGCTACTGTTTTCTGCAAATGCAGTCAAGTTTATAATCAGGACTATCTTTATAAAGCTGCTAATCCATGAGCCTTGAAGGGAAAAGATAAATACCAGCTGCCAGTCTTTCAAGTGGACAAAAGAAGGTCTGGACAACAAGACCTTTTTACAACCCAGGCTAGAATGCAGTGGCGTGATCTTGGCTCACTGCAACCTCCGCCTCCTGGGTTCAAGCAATTCTCCTGCCTCAGCCTCCCGAGTAGCTGGGACTACAGGTGCCGGCCATCATGCCCGGCTGATTTTTGTATTTTTGGTAGAGATGGGATTTCACCATGTTGGCCAGGCTAGTCTCGAATGCCTGACCTCGAGTGATCTGCCCTCCTCGGCCTCCCAAAGTGCTGGGATTATAGGTGTGAGCCACCGTGCCTGGCCAAGAACCCTTTTCCTGAATTGGTTCCATTGATACTTTGTCCCTGATGTAAGGGAGTACCTTGTCAATGAGGGATGGCCTTTTTTTTTTTTTGAGATGGAATTTCACTCTTACTGCCCAGACTGGAGTCCAAAGGTGCAATCTTGGCTCACCGCAACCTCCACCTCCCAGGTTCAAGCAATTCTCCTGCCTCAGCCTTTCGAGTAGATGGGATTACAAGGCATGTGCCAACATGCTGGCTAATTTTGTGTTTTTAGTAGAGACGGAGTTTCTCCATGTTGATCAGGCTGGTCTCGAATTCCCCACCTCAGGTGATCCGCCCATCTCGGTCTCCGAAAATGCTGGGATTACAGGTGTTGAGCCACCGCGCCTGGTCCAGGGATGGCCTTTTAAAGTTCCTTTGATATTGGACAATGTCCCTGGCCATCTAGAACCCCATGAATTCAACACCAGAAGCGTCGAAGTGGTCTACTTGCCCCCACACACAACATCTCTAATTCAACCTCTAGATCAGGGGGTCGTAAGAACCTTTAAGCTTCATTACACATGGTACTCTATGGAAAGAATTGTCAGTGCTATGGAAGAAGACCCCCAACAGAGAGAACGTCATCAGTGTCTGGAAGGATTACACCATCGAAGGTGCCATTATTGTTATAGGAAAAACTGTGAAAACAATGAAGCCCAAAACAATAAATTTGTGCTGTAGAAAATTATCCAGATGTTGTGCATGCCTTCATAGGATTTACAACAGTGCCAATCAAGGAAATCATAAAAGAGATTATGGATGTAGCAAAAAGGGTGGGGAGGGAAGAGTTTCGAGCTATGAATCTTGGAGAAATTCAAGAACAAATAGACACCACACCAAAGGAATTAACGGAAGCCAACTTGATGGAGATGAGTATGTCTGAACCAGTGCCAGACTGTGAGGAAGAAGATGTAGAAGCAGCAGTGTCAGGAAGCAAATTGACATTAGACAACTAGCAGAAGAGTTCAGATTTTTCAAGACTGCTTTTGACTTCTTTTACAACATGGACCCTTCTATGATGTGAGCACTGAAACTAACCAAACAGTTGCAGAAGGATTGGTACCCTTATAGAAACATTCTTAGAGAATGGAAAAGCAAAAAGACAGAAATTATGATGTATTTCTGTAAAGTTACACCAAGTGTGCCTGCTTCTCCTGCCTCCCCTTCTATATCCTCTATTTCTTCTGCCTCTGTCATCCCTGAGACAGCAAGACCAACCCCTCCTCTTCCTTCTCCTCCTCAGCCTACTCAATATGAAGATGACAAGGTGAATACCTTTCTGATGCGCCACTTCCACTTACTAAATAGTAAATATATTCTTTTCCTTTTGATTTTCTTAATAACAGTTTCTTTTCTCTAGCTTACTTTATTGTAAAAATATGGTATTTTAATACATGTGCATACAGAATGTTAATGTGTTAATTAACTGTTTATGTTATCAGTAAAGCTTGTGGTCAATAGGAGGCTATTAGTAGTAGTTAAGTTTTTGGGGAGTCAAAAGTTATACACAAATTTCCGACTGTGCAGGGATTGGCACTGCTTACTCACATGTTGTTCAAGGGTCAACTGTATATTATTATAGTTATATTAACCTTTATACTAATATACACATATGAATTAACCTTTGTGTAATTTCCAGTTTTTCACTTTTACAACAATGCTGCAGAACATTTTTAGAAATAATTATTTGTATTTTTTAGTATTTCCATGGGAAAATTTTATTTATGAACTTTCTGATTCAAGGATATGTATATTTTTAAAACTTTTGGTTTTATTGTAAAAATAGTACTTACTCCTGAAAAAATGAGAAATATGGCAGTATGTAAAGTACAAAATTGAAGGTTCCCTCACCATGTATTTCAGTATGCATCCCTGAAATACATATTTCACATTGTTAAAGAAATTGCCAAATTGCTGCCTAAAAGGTTGTGCCTGTTTATTCTATCACCAATATATGAAAATACCTGTTTGTCCACTTTCTTCCTAACACAGGTTATTATCAATCCTTTAAATATTTTCAAATTTAATATGCAACTTTTTAATATTATATTATGTTTTATAGACAGGGTCTGTCTCTGTCACCAAGGCTGTAGTGCAGCTGCATGATCATAGATCACTACAGCCTTGAACTCCTGGGCTCAAGTGGTCCTCCCACCCCAGCCTCCCAAGTAACTGCAACTACAGGTGTGTACCACCACACTTACCTAATTAAAATTTTTTTTTTTTTTTTTTTTTTGCAGAGACGGGGTCTCACCATCTTGCCCAAGCTGGGCTTGAACTCCTGGGCTCAAGCAGTACTCCCACTTCAACCTCTCAAAGTGCTGGGATTATAGACGTTAGCCATTGCACCTGGCCTAATATTATATTTTAAATTTGCATTTGCTTAATTATTAGTGAGACTGCACATCTTTTTTATTTTCTACTTTTTATTTTTCTGAGACAGGATCTCACTCTGTCACCCAGGCTGGCGTACAGTGGTGCGACCTTGGCTCACTGCAGCCTCTGCCTTCCCAGCTCAAGCAATTCTCCCGAATAGTTGGGACAATTTTGTGTAGAGATGAAGTCTCTCTATATTGCCCAGGCTGGTCTGCAACTCCTAGGCTCAAGCAATCCTCATGCCTTAGCTTCGCAGAGTGCTGGGATTACAGACATGAGCCACTGCGCCTGGTCCATCTTTTCTTAGTTTAACTTTTTTAATGATGTTTCTGTTCACTACCTGTTTTTTTCTTTTGCCTATTTGCTACTAGGTTATTTATCTTTTTCTTATTAATTCGCTGATATATGAGGTTTTGTTTTATGAAGGTTAATTTTGCTGGACATAAAATTATTGGCTGCTAGGTGTTTTTTTTCTTTCATCACTTTGAAAATGCCATCTCATTCTCTTCTGGCCTGTAAGAGTTCTGCTGAGAAGTGTGCCATTAGTCTGATGGAGTTTCCTTTATAGGCAACTAAGTGTGCTTTTCTCTTGCTGACTTAAAATTTTTTTCCTTCACTTTGACTTTAGACAGTCTGATAATAATATGCTGTGGTGAAGTTTTTTTTTTTTTTTGCAGTTTATTTTCCTGGGGATTACTGGGCCTCCTGTAGCTGGATGTCTAAATCTCCTTCTGGACTTGGGAAATTTTCATCAATTATTTCCTTAAATAGGTTTTCAGAACTTTTTGCATTTTCCTCCTCCTTGAGAATACCAGTAATTCGTAAGCTTGGTTGCTTTATGTAGAGTCTAATATCTTGATGTCTTTATTCATTCTTTTTTCCTCACTTTTGTTTGATTATGTTAATTTAAAAGACCTGTCTTCAAGTTTTGAGATTCTTTTTTTCTGCTTAGTCTAGTCTATTTTCGAAGCATTTCAAATGTATTTTGTAATTCCTTCAGTAATTTTTCAGATCCACAATTTCTGTTTGTTTTTGAAATCTGTCTCCTGTAAATTCCTCATGTGTATCCTAAATTGATTTTCTGATTTTCTTTATATTAGTTTTCAGATTTCTCTTGCATCTCATTGAGCTTCTTTAAAATCAATATTTTGGGCCAGGCACAGTGGCTCATGTCTGTAATCCCAGCACTTTGGGAAGCCAAGGTGGGCAGATCACGAGGTCAGGAGATCAAGACCATCCTGGCTAACACGATGAAACCCCATCTCTACTAAAAGCACAAAAAATTAGCCAGTGTGGTGGTGGGTGCCTGTAGTCCCAGCTACTCGGGAGGCTGAGGCAGGAGAATGGCGTGAACCTGGGAGGTGGAGTTTGCAGTGAACCGAGATCAAGCCATTGCACTCCAGCCTGGGTAACAGAGTGAGACTCCGTCTCAAAAAAAAAACAAAACAAAACAAAAAAAACCCTAC
>NW_016808228.1:2379417-2395944 GCF_001698545.2 Rhinopithecus bieti | reverse complement strand
AAAAAAAAAAAAAAAAAAAAAAAAAAAAAAAAAATCCCTATTTTGAATTATTTATTGACATTTCAAGGATTTTTTTTTCTGCTTAGGCTCAAATAATTATTATGTTCCTTTGAGGGTGCCATAATACCTTGCTTTTTCATACTTCCTATATGTTGATTTCTGTGTATCTAAAGATGTGACTATGATGTTGATTGGGTAGGGCCATTTGTCTGCATGCAGTGGCAAAGACTGTGTATGATTTCCTTGGATATACATAGCCCGAATGTAGTAGCTTTCTTGAATGCCGGTTGTAGTGGTGTACTAGGCAGGTGAGCAGGCACACAACCTTCTGTGCAGCTGTGATGGTATGGGTGATGGGAGCAGTAGTTGTGAGAAGCTCTTCTCGTTCTCAAGTGCTATGTTCTTGTGTTAATTGTTGCAGTGGGCTGTTCAGGCTGTCCCAGATGGTGTATTGGGCCACGCAATCCCCAGGGGCCTGGATCCTGCACCCTATCTTGGAGTCGGAGGCAAAGCTGGAATGGAGCTAAGTTAGCTAGGCCTGCACTCAGACCACCTACCCTGATGGGGGTGGTCACCTACCCTGATTTAGGCCTCTGGTAAAATACCTGGGTTAGGGCTGACCACTGTTATGCTGATGTCTCAGCATGGGAAGGGAGGGTGGTTCTAGCTTCACAGCCTTTGCTGGCAGACATGGGACCTGCTTACCTCTTACACCCCAGTCTTGGCAAGGTTCATTTCCCCATGTCAACTATGTTAGCCAATCTGGCTGTTCACTTAGTCACTACCGTTTGCTTCTCGTCTGCAGTGCAGTCTTTGGCTATAGGAGTCACTGTGCAGCTCAATACTGCACCTCCCTGGCACTTCTCCTCCTCTGGTCCATGGGTGGGGTTGAGGGGAGCCCAGTTTCAGCACCAGCGGCTACAGCACATACCACACTCATTTCTCAGTTCTGGCTGTGGGAGCCCCTCCCACAGGTTTCAGTTCCCCAAGCCTCAGCCTGAGTCTCTCTAATGCCAAAGACTGCTGCTATGGCTAGCTTCCAGGCATGTGAGGTGCAGCTTGCTAAGAGCTAGGAAAGAGAATAGTGTCCTGCTGTAGGTGTCCAGGTCTAAAGGGATACTTCCTCAAGCAGTTCCTTCTCACAGTCCCCTGGCTGCTCCCCATGTTAGATCTAGGGCTTAGAAGGGGCAAGGTACTTTCCCATGGTCTGGATTGCTCAATTCCCTAGTGGGAAAGTGGACCAGAGAGAGATACCCACCCTTTCCCATATTGGGGATTCACTCCTGGTTTTTGGCTGGTCCTGGCCATATGGGATACCTACCTTCCTTCTCAGATTTTGGAGTTTCTTTTTGCTTTTCTGTTGACTCATTGCTTTTCATGTCAAACATATTATCATAGATAATATGTTCAAAGTATGATTGTCTACACACTATTTTGGTTCTTCTAAGTTTATGAAGTGTGCTGGAAAAGCCTCTAGTCAGCCATCTTGGGGGAAAAAAAACCCAAGATATGTCTCTTTCTTAATGATTTGTAAGAGTTCTTTTAAAAAGTTTTTTAAAATTTATTCTATTTATTTTCTAGAGACAGAGTCTTGCTCTGTTGCTCAGGCTGGAGTGCAGTGGCATGATCATAGTGCACTATAATTTCAAACTCCTGAACTCAAGCAATCCTCCTGCCTTAGCCTCCCAAGTAGCTGGGACTACAGGCAAGAGTTCTTTATACATTAAGGGAATTTTTTTTTTTACAAATATATTTTTGGTCACCCTGTATTTTGGGTTTGTTTATGATGTATTTTGGCACCCAGAAGTTTTTTATTTTTCTGAAAAATATTTTGTACCAACCATTCTTTCAAAATTGTAAGACCTAGATCAACTTTCATAGCTGCTTTTCTCAGCTAAAATTAAGCTAAAAGGACACTTAATAAAAGGGTTAGGGATAGGAGATCATGGGAGGAGTTAATAAGAAAGCATTATGCAGCCCAGAGTTTGACGCTTCCACTTAAAGATGCAGGCCAACAGGGCTTTTTTGTTTAAGGTGTCTCAGTCGGCAGGCAGCAAGATGGCCTCCTCATTTGCTCTCTCAAAGCCAGCTCATTATAGAATTCCCTAATAATCTTGCCCTGACCTTACTAACAAGGCTGCTGTTTCCAGGTCAAGAATCTCCCTTCTAGTGCTCATCATTAATGAGGTAATACCAGTGAAACATCCCTCCTTGCCCCTGCCCGTAGGTAAAGCTGACTCCTAGTGTGGCCAATACAGTCTCTATTTGCCTAATATGGATGATATTTTGGAAACAATTATGTGTATATTAGATAAATCCTGTCTACAGGCAAAATGTGAGTGATAGTCATATATACATAACTAGGAAAATGACTGATCATAAGCAGGAGTTGTACAAGATTTGCTTTTGCTTATGATTAAAAGACCACTGATTAGAACCAGGGTGTTGTAAACATCTGGTCATTCATTACTCTGCTTAAAAGCCTGTGATGAATCCCTGTCTAGTGCAGTATAAAGGCCAAACTGCCTACCATGGCACATGAGGTCTTTCACATCCTGCTTCTAACCTATTTTTTCAGCCAGCTAAACACTGTGCTAAGCACTTTCATTTCACACATATTTATTGAGTACCTGCTAGTTACCAAACATTGTTCTAGGTTTTGGTGTTAATTGTCCCTGCCCTCACTGGCTTTCTGGCTAGTTAGGGACACAGAGAATCCCATGTAAGCAAAACAATCTTTAGTGTGGTCAGGGTGGACATACGTAAACTGAGACCAGAGGAGTGAGAAGGAATTAGTCCTAAGAAGAGATGGGAAATGAGAGGAGGGTGTTCTAGGCAGTGGGCACAGCAATGGTATTGAACTTGCAGAGTTTGGCTATTCTAGGAACAACAGAAGGCTGGCACAGCCAGAGCTCAGGGGAAGGGAGAAGACCCCAGTGAGTTGCTGTTAAACCTGTGGGTAGGGGCCAGATCACATAGTACATTGTAGAGTGTAGTGAAGGAATTCAGATGAAGCACGATGAGGTACCTGAATCAGGGTTTGGCCTGGGGTCAGGCTGGTGACAAGCTGTGTAGTGGTTTTAAGCCTTATCTAATTTATCTGCATCACAACTCTCTGAGGTAGGTATTACTAATAACCAGTTTTATAGATGAGAATCCTGAGGAAGAAAGTTGGGTAATTGTTCAAGGTCACACAGTTGGAAAGTATTGGAGCTACTGAATCGGTCTGACTCTAGAGCCCATGTTCTCAAATTTAATTGTATATACAGTCTAATTTGGTTTTTTTTGTAAGTAAGGGAATTGAGATTCAGAAAAATTAAAAATAAGCTAGAATGAGTAAGAGGATGTGAGGCACTGTTCAAATAATTTAGGCTCTTCTTCCATCTGGAAACATCAAGAATGAACTTTCTATGTGGTGGAAGCTTCTAGCACTATGAGGCACCTGAAGAGGGCAATGCTGACTTCCTCGCTACAAAAATAACTTGGGCATCTTCTGAAGCTTCAGAGAAGTAATTCACAGGTCAAATAAAAGGAAGTGCTTTTGATACTGTTGGTAGCTGATTATTTCAGATACAGATTAACAATGTTTCCAGTAGCTTTTAGGAAGTCTGTAGAATAAGTTAGCAAAACAGAAAACCTCTTCTGTATAAAGCATACTAAAATACTGATGAAAATGTCTGTAAGAGAAGTTTAAATTACTAAGAAAATGAGGAAAAAATGAGTACAGGGAAACTGAAATTTTATAATAATAAAAAATGAAAGCAATTTTAGTTGTAAGTTTTATAATATTTAAACATTTTCGTTTTATATGTCTTAAGAAAAGAAACACTTAACTCATGGATGACTTTTTTTAATATAACTGAAAAGCCACTATAGAGGGGTAAAGGAAATAATATCCTTTATTAGTTTTTACAGACAGAATGAAATTCTTATTTCTAGAGAAATCCATCTTGATCTGGAAAAGTGTGATCAAGTCACTGCCAGGATGCTGACTTGACATCTGGGGAAAAGGCTGAGGCACAAGTTCTTTTAGAATCTTTGTTTGCTTATGCTGCATTTCTCTCTCAAAATACCCTCTTAGCATATACATTTGGAGTACCTCTCACTCAAGAAAAAATATCCTTTAGTTCATGAGATTTTTACAACCTAAAATAGACTGACAATCAATTTTGGTCTTTCTGTTATGATTCCCATTGTCCTGTCAGTTTCTCTCAGTCATACTGACAACCCCCAGCTACCCAATTTGGATGATTTTCTCTATCAATTCAACCATACCACTTAACATCTTAGGGCTGTCAGAGTTAAGGGAAGCAAAGTGTCTCTTGGTCTCTCTAGACGTTTGGAAATTACTGAATGAGAATTGCATAACTTTTTTTTTTTTTTTTTTTTTTGAGACGGATTCTCGGTGTGTCGCCTACGATGGAGTGCAGTGGCACAATCTTGGCTCACAGCAACCTCCACCTCCGGAGTTCAAGCGATTATCCTGCCTCAGCCTCCAGAGTAGCTGGGACTATAGGTGTGTGCCACCATGCCCAGCTAATTTTTGTATTTTTAGTAGAGATGGGGTTTCACCATGTTGTCGAGGCTGGTCTGGAACTCCTGACCTCAGGCAATCTGCTCGCCTCAGCCTCCAGAAGCGCTGGGATTATAGGCGTGAGCCACTGTGCCTGGCCAGTAACCTTAATATCTAATTATTTCTGCTGCTTTGTTCTCTAGTAATTGTCTCATCATGATCAAGGTGCAAGCATGGCCAGCAGCTGGCTTGGGTCTAACACCACTTCTGTGTTCTCCTCTTCCTTCAGGATTTCTCTCAGTGATCTGCCTTTTTGGTACTCAGTATTCATACAGTTGTGCTTTCAGGATATCAGACGAACATTGCAGCCTTGTATTATTAGCCTAACCTGTAGTACATATTTTAAAATATTAATGCCACAAAGTAGAAATTGTGGGTTTTGATCCAACTTTTTTTTTTTTTTTGAGATGGAGTCTCGCTCTGCCGCCCAGGCTGGAGTGCAGTGGCGCAATCTCGGCTCACAGCAAGCTCCGCCTCCCGGGTTCACGCCATTCTTCTGCCTCAGCTTCCCAAGTAGCTGGGACTACAGGAGCCTGCCACCACGCCCGGCTAATTTTTTTGTATTTTTTTAGTAGAGACGGGATTTCACTGTATTAGGCATGATGGCCTCGATCTCCTGACCTCGTGATCTGCCGGCCTCGGCCTTTTGGTTAAGTATTTTCTCTAGTAGTATGTTTTAACTTGTTTGCATTTTATTTTTACTGTATCTTTTATAAGTTTTTACTTTGTAGTTACCATGAGACTTATAGAAAATATCTTATAGACATAATAAGTTATGTCAAGGAGATGACTGTTTATCTTAGATCACAAGGACAAGACAGAAATGCAGAAATAATTTTTTTTTTTAGAAAAACCTCTATAATTTAATTCCTTTCCCCTTACCTTTTTACTTTTTATTGTCTCAATTTACATATTTAATATTGGTTATCTTTTAACAGGTTCCTGCTGCTATTTCTTTTTGATTTATCTTCTAGACATTATATTAGTTATGAGTTGAAAGCACATCACCATTGCAGTTTCAATTATTCTGAGGTTTTTTTGTGTACCTATTTTTACCTGTGAGTTTTACACCTTCACGTGTTTTGTTTTTTCACATTAGTGTTTTGCTTTTTTCTTCTTCTTCCAGATTGAAGAACTCCCTTTAGTATTTCTTATAAGACAGGTTTGGTGGTGGTGAATTCTCTCAGTTTTTGTTTTGTGGGAAGGACTTTATCTCTCCTTCATGTTTGAAGGATAGTTTTGTTGAATATGGTATTCTAAGATGGCAGGGTTTTTTTGTCTTTCAGCACTTTGAAAATGTCCTTTCACTCCCTTCTGGCCCATATACTTTTGCTTGAGAAGTCTGTTACAAAATGCATTGGAACTCCTTTATATATTATTTGCTTCTTTTCCCTTGCTACTTGTAGGATGCTTTCTTTGTCTTTAAGCTTTGAGAGTTTGATTATTTTATGTCTTGGGGTAGCCTCATTTGGGTCAAATCTATGTGGTATTCTATGACCTTCCTATACCTGGATATTTATACGTTTCTCAAGTTTTGGAAAGTTTTCTCTTATTATTAATATCTCTTTGAATAAGCTTTCTTTCCCTCATTCAACTCCCTCTTGAACACCAATAATTCTTAGGTTTAGTCTTTTAGGGTAATTTTCAATATCTCCTTTGCAGAGCTTCATTCCTTTTTATTCTTTTTTGTTTCTCCTATGGCTGTGTGTGTGTGTGTGTGTGTGTGTGTGTGTGTGTTTTATGGAGTCTCACTTTTGTTGCTCAGGCTGGAGTATAGTGGCACAATCTTGGCTCACTGCACCCTCCACCTCCTGGGTACAAGTGATTCTCCTGCCTCAGCCTCCTGAGTAGCTGGGATTACAGGTGTGCATCACTACGCCTGGCTCTAGTAAATGATCTGAGTGCTGCCCATCCTGAATGGGGGTGGTCCCAAAGGGAATATCCTGTCAGTGTGGAAAGGCTGGCTAGGGATTTGTGCCCAGGGGAATTGTGGAATATACCTCCTACAGTATGGTACTGCTGAACTCTGATTTGGAGTCTCCTCTGAGTTTAAGAGCAGAGTTTCCAGGGCCCGGGATGATGATCCTATATCCTCTCTTTGTTTCTGGCTGTCCTCAGGGGTATTTCACCCTTCAGGCACTCCTGATGCTTCCTGTGGGTTGAGGCAAAGATAGGTCTTCTGTCAGGTAACCCAAGATGGCGGGGAAGTTGCACCTTGATCTCACTGTTTCCAGTGTAGAAACTCAGTCGGGGGAAATTTTCCTTGCACTTGGTGCCAGACAGATTTGGTGGAGCTGCGTCATTGATACAGGAGTCTGATTATCTTACCATCTGCTCACAGTTTTTTTTATACTTCTCTGTGGCCCTGGGAACTGTCTCATTCTTATTTTAATTCTGGGATATTGCTGGTGATTATCCTGGCATTATATTTTTGGTTTTGGTTTTCAGGGGGGGGAGGGGGTGGTGAAGCCAGCTTGCATCTGTGCTACCATTTTGGGGAAGAATCTGCCTGTATTTACTCAATTCTGACACTTTTTTTAAATAGTAGGAATGCATCTTATTGATAGTATCTTAGATTTAATGAAATATGACATACGTTTATCCAGTAATTACTGGGTATCTGTTATAGATCAGACACTATGTTGGGCTGTGGGCATCAGTTTGAGTAAAACAGACACCTTCCAAGATTATCTTCATGGTTTTCATCGTGAAGAGAAAGTACGGGGTTATCTGAGAAAACGTAACAGTGGAGCTTAATTTGGATAGACACATCAGGGAAGGTCTTTCCAAGTAATGGATATTAAAGCATAAGATGTGAAGGATAAGGAGGAGTCAGTCAGGAAACAAGTGAACTAGGCATTCCAGGCCAAGAAAAAGCAAGAGAGAAAATCTCGAGGCTTGATCTAGCATGGATTGTTTAAGCAGTTAAAGGATGGGTGGTGCAGATGGCCCTTGGTGGGGTGAAGAGAGGGGCTAAGTAGTGAGGTCGTAGGGAATGCCATGAGATGGGATTGGTTCAGGGCAAGTGCCAAATAATACAGGGCTCAAGGGGGTTATGTGAATGTTTAGCCCAAGTTGTTAAAGGGTTTTAAGCAAGGATGAGACATTTTTCCATTTTTCTTCCTGTTTTTTCATTTCAAAAACATCACTCTGGCTGCTGAATAGAGAATTGGGGGAGGAAAGCTTGATAGAGAGCTATTTCTAGCATTACAGTGAATATTGGCTAGGATTTGGGTGGTGGCTATAGAGATGGAGAGAGAGGGACAAAATTTAGTTATAATATTGCAGGTAGGATTTAGTGATGGATTTGATATAGGAGTGAAGGAGAGGGCAGTCCTAAGGATCAGTTTTTTCCCCAAGAGCAACTAACTATCTGGGTAGAAGTGCCTGTCTGAGATGGGGATGCTGCAGGAAGGACATATTTAAAAAGAGGTAGCAGAAGAGTTCTGTTTTGGACTTGTTGAATTTAAGATGTCTATAAGACATCTAAATAGAGATTTTAGGAAGTTATGTGGATCTAGGGGTCTGGAGTTCAGTAGAAAAGTCTAGGTAGAGATAGAAATTTGGGAAAAATTGGCATTTAAACTCATGAGAGTGGGAGGGATACAATGTGTAAATATAAAAATAATAAGACCCAGGAGGTGAAGGTTGCAGTGAGCAATGATCACACCACTGCAATCCAGGCTGGGCGACAGAGTGAGACCCTGTATCAAAAAAAGAAACAAACAAACAAAAAACCCACCCCAATAGTACAGTCTAATCATAAGAATAATATTAACATAGGCTAGGTGTGGTGACTTAGGTCTATAATCCCAGCACTCTGGGAGGCGGAGATGGGAGAATCACTTGAGCCAAGGAGTTCACGACCAGCCTGGGTGACAGCGAGACTTTGTCTCTAAATTTTTTTTTTTTTTTTTGAGACGAGTTCTCACTCTGTCATCCAGGCTGGAGTACAGTGGCACAATCTTGGCTTATGCAACCTCTACCTCTTGAGTTCAAGTGATTCTCCCACCTCAGCCTCCCAAGTAGCTGGGACTACAGGCGTGCACCACCATGCCCAACTAATTTTTGTATTTTTTTTTGTATTTTTTTGGTAGAGACGGGGTTTCACCGTGTTGGCCAGGCTGGTCTTGAACTCCTGACCTCAAGTGATTTGCCCACGTCAGCCTCCCAAAGTGCTGGGGTTACAGATGTGATTCACTGCCCCAGCCCCATCTCTATTTTTTTTTTTTAAAGAATATGATTAATTAGAATAGCTCACACTTATCAACTGCCTTCTACATACTAAGCACTGTTCTGAGTACTTCACATGTATAACTGATTTAATCTTCATGATACCCCTATGTGGTAGGTATTATTACCCTCATTGTAGACAATGCATAGGAAAGCCACAGGGCTAGTAAACCTAGCAAGCCTTCTCCTAAAGCCTGAGCTATTATTATTATTATTATTATTACTATTATTATTATTATTATTATTTTTGAGATGGGTGTTGTTATGTTGCCAAGGCTGGTCTCAAACTCCTGAGATCAAGTGATCCTCCCACCTCAGCCTCTCAAGTACCAGGGTTTACAGGTGTGTGCACCACCATGCCCTGCTCTAAAGCCTGAGCCTGAATTCAATTTTTTTTTTTTTTTTTTTTGGAGACAGGATCTAGCCCTGTCACTCAGGCTAGAGTAAAGTGGCAAGATCTTGGCTCACTGCAGCCTTGACCTCCTGGGCTCAAGCAATCCTCACAACCTCAGCCTTCTAAGTAGCTGGGACTATAGGCACGTGCTGTCACACCTGGCTAATTCTGTTCATTTTTTGTAGAGGTGAGGTCTCACTATGTTGCCCAGGCTGGTCTTGAACTCCTGGACTCAAGCAGTCCGCCTCCATTGGCTTCCCAAAGTGCTGGGATTACAAGCATGAGTTACTGTGCCTAGCAAGTCGAATTCTTAACACCACATTAAAAGAGAGAAGAGACTTAGCTTAGAGATCTGGGCAATTCTAATGGTTACAGATAGGATAGAGAAGGTAGAGCTGGCACAGGGAATGGGAAAAGAATGATTAGAGAGGCAGGGAGGAACCATGCCAGGCCAGAATGTTCCAGGTAGGCTGCCAGGGTCAGTGGTGAAACGCTGCTGAAAGGTGGGCCCTTAAAGGATACATAGGCATTATATGCATGATGAGGATGGGGGAAAGGGCTTCCTGGGCAATTTGAGTAGAGATAGATACGGAGGAATCAGCTGGTGTTTGCAGTTTAGAGGGTTGAATGCAAGGCCAGGAGAGGTGAGAGATGACACTGGAGAAGTTGACAGAGCCAGATCATGAAAGATGTGTAACATTCTGTATTAGTCCATTCTCATACTGCTATAAAGAAATACCTGAGGTTGGGCATGGTGGCTTACGCCTGTAATCCCAGCACTTTGGGAGGCCGAGGTGGGTGGATCACTTGAAGTCAGGAGTTCGAGACCAGCCTGGCCAACATGGTGAAACCCCATCTCTACTAAAAATAGAAAAATTAGCCGGGCATGGTGGCGCATGCCTGCAATTCCAGCTATACGGGAAGCTGAGACAGGAGACTTGCTTGAACCCAGGAGGCGGAGGTTGCAGTGAGCCGAGATCGTGCCATTGCACTCCAGCCTGGGCAACAGAGTAAGACTCTGTCTCAAAAAAAAAGAAAAGAAAAAAAAAGAAATACCTGAGACTGAGACTGGGTACTTAATAAAGAAACGAGGTTTGATTGGCTTCCAATTCCACAGGCTATATAGGATGTATGGCTGGGGAAGCCTCAGGAAATTTACAATCATGGCAGAAGGTGAAGGGAAGCAGGCACATCTGGCTGGAGCATGAGAACAAGAGAGGGTGGGAGGTGCTGCTACACACTTTTAAACAACCTGATCTTTCTATAATTCACTATCACAAGAACAGCACTAAAGGGGAAATCCTCCCCCATGATCCAGCCACCTCCCACCAGGACCCATCTTCAACATTGGGGATCACAATTTGACATGAGATTTGGGTTGGGACACAGACTCAAACTGTATCATTCTGCCCCTGGCCCCTCCCCAAAACTTATGTCCTCACATTGCAAAATACAATCATACATTCCCAATAGTCCAAAGTCTTAACTTATTCCAGCATTAACTCAAAAATCCAAAATCTCATTTGAGACAAGCCTAGTCCCTTTTGCCTATGAGCCTGTAAAATCAAAAAACAAGTTAGTTACTTCCAAGATATAATGGAGGTACAGGCATTGGGTAAATACTCCCTTTCCAAATGGGAGAAATCAGCCAAAAGAAAGGGCCTAAAAACCCCATGCAAGTACAAAACCCAGCAGGGCAGTCATTAAATCTTAAAGCTCCAAAAGAATCTCCTTTGGCTCTGTGTCTCACATCCAAGGCACACTGATGAACGGAGTGGGCGCACAAGGTCTTGGGCAGCTCCACCCCTGTGGCTTTGCAGGGCTGTGCCCCCAGTGGCTGCTCTCAGGGGCTGGGATTGAGTGCCTTTGGCTTTTCCAGGCACATGGTATAAGCTGTCACTGACTTTACCATTCTGGGGTCTGGAGGACAGTAGCCCTCTTCTCATAGCACCACTAGGCAATGCCCAGCCCCACATTTCCCTCCCACATTGCCCTGCTAGAGGTTCTCCATGAGGGCTCTGCCTCTGCAGCAGCCTTCTGTGTGGACTTCCAGGCTTTTCCATACATCTTCTTAATCTAGCCAGATTGATTCTCTTGAACACTTTGCTGCTTAGAAATTTCTTCCACCAGATACTCTAAGTCATCTCTCTCAAGTTCAAAGGTCCACAGATCCCTAGAGCAAGGGCACAATGCCATCAGTCTCTTTCCTAAAGCATAGCATGAGTGACCTTTACCCCAGTTCCCAATAAGTTCCTCATTTCCATCTGAGACCCCCTCAGCCTCGCCTTCACTGTCCATATCACTATCAGCATTTTGGTCATAACATTCAATAGGTCTCTAGGAAGTTCCAAACTTTCTGTCATCTTCCTGTCTTCTTCTGAGCCCTCCAAACTGTTTCAACCTCTGCCCATTACCCAGGTCCAAAGCTACTTCCACATTTTCAGGTATCTTTATGGCAATGCCCCGCACCTCAGTGCCAGTTTTCTGTATTAGTTTATTCTTGCATTGCTATAAAGAAATACCTGGGACTGGGAATTTGTAAAGAAAAGAGGTTTAATTGGCTCATGGTTCTGCAGGATGTACAGAAACCATGGCTGGGGAGGCCTCAGGAAGCTTCCACTCATGGTGGAAGGCATAAGGGGAGTGGGCACGTCACATGGCAAGGATGGGGGAGATAGAAAGCAAGAGAGAGAGCAAGAATGTGAGTGAGTGATAGCAATCTTGTGAGAACTCACTATCATGAAGACAGCACCAAGCCATGAGGGAGCTGCCCCCATGATCCAAACACCTTCCACCAGGCCCTACCCCCAGCATTAGGGATTATAATTTAACATGAGATTGGGTGAGGACACATATCCAAACCATATCATTCCTCCCCTGACCCCTTCCAAGTCTCATGTCCTTCTCACATTGCAAAATACAATCATACCTTCCCAACAGTCCCCCAAAGCCTTGACTCATTCTACTCTTAACTCAGAAGTCCAAGTCCAAAGTCTCATCTGAGACTTTTCTCCTTCCACCTCTGAGCCCATAAAATCAAAACAAGTTGACTGTTGCCAAGCTACTGTGGGGGTATAGATATTTCTCCCATTCCAAAAGGGAGAAATTGGCCAAAATAAAGGGGCTACAGGCAAGTTTGAAACCTAGCAGGGCAGTCATTAAATCTTAAAGATCCAAAATAATCTCCTTTGACTACACGTCCCATCCAGGGCACACTGATAGGAAGAGTGGGCTCCCAAGGCCTCGGGCAGCTCTTTGTCTGTGGCTTTGTAGGGTTCAGCCCCTAGGTCCATTCTTATGGGTTGGAGTTGAATGCCTGTGACTTTTCTAGGCTGAAGGTACAGAGTAGATTTACGATTCTGGGATCTGGAGAATGGTGGCCCCATTCTCACAGCTCCACTAGGCAATGCCTCTGTGTGGGGCCTCCAGCCCCACATTTCCCCTCGGCACTGCCCCAGTAGAGGAATGAGGGCTTTGTCCCTGCAGCAGGCTTTTGCCTGGGCACCCAGGCTTTCTCATACATCCTCTGAAATCTAAGCAGAGGCGGCAAACATTCTTCAATTTTTATTCTGTACATCTACAGGCTTAACACCACATGGAATCTGCTAAGCCTTATGGCTTGTATTCTTCAAAGTGGCAGCTCGAGCTGTTCCCCAACCTTTTTGACCCTTGGCTGGAGCTGGAGCTGGAGATGGAGCAGCCAGGATGGAAGAAGCAGAACTCTGAGGCTGTGCAGGGTAGTGGGGCCCTAGGCCTGGCCCTCTACACCATAATGTCCTCCTAGGCCTCTGGGCCTGTGATAGGAGGGGCTACTAGGAAGGTCTCCAAAATGCCTTCAAGACCTTTTCCCCATTGACTTGGCTATTAGCACTTGTCTCTCTTTTAGTTATGCAAATGAGGATTCCTCTCTTGAAAAAGCTATCTCTGCCACATGGCCAGCCTGCAGATTTTCCAAACTTTTATGCTCTGCTTCCTGCTTAAATATATATTCCAACTTTAAGTAACTTCTTTGCTCCTGTACCTGAGTGTAGGCTGTTCGAAGCAGTTGGGCCACATCTTGAATGCTTTTCTGCCTTGAAATTTCTTCTGCCAGATACCTTAAGTCATCACTGAAGTTCAGTTCCACAGGTCCCCTAGGGCAGTGGCCACAACGCAGCCAAGTTCTTTGCCAAGGCATAACACACGTGACCTTTGCTGCAGTTCCAGTAAGTTCCACATTTCCATCTGAGACCTTGTCAGCCTGGCCTTCACTGTCCGGATCGCTATCAGCATTTTGGTCACAACCATTTAATCAGTCTCTAAGAATTCCAAACTTTCTTTCTTCTTCCTGTTTTCTTCTGAGCCTTCCATATGCTTCCAACCTCTGCTGTTACCTAGTTCCAGAGTTGCTTCTACATTTTCAGTTTATCTGTATGTGAGGCAATCCCTCACTCCCAGTACCAATTTTTTGTGTTAGTTCATTCTTGCATTGCTATAAAGAAAGACCTGAGACTGGGTAATTTATAAGGAAAGGGGTTTAATTGGCTTACGGTTCTGCAGGCTATACAGGAAGCATGGTGGCATCTGCTTCTAGGGAGGCCTTAGGGAGCTTTTACGGTGGAAGGCAAGGAAGGAGCAGACACATCACATGGCAGAAAGCAGGAGCAAGAGACAGAGAAGGAGAGGGGAGGTTGCAACACATTTTTAAATGACCAGATCTCACAAGAACTTACTATCACAAAGACAATACCAAGCCATGAGGGATCTGATCACATGATTCAAATACCTCCCACCAGGCCTCACCTCCAGCATTGGGGATTACATTTCAGCATGGGATTTGGGCAGGGACAAATATCCAAACTGTGTCATTTCCCAAGTTAGCAACAGACCTAGAAGTGTCGATTCCCAAAGCTGGGGAGCAACACAAAGGGAGCTGCCTGTTATAAATGGGAGGGAAATACATACCGGCACCTGCCTATTATTTCCCAGGTACTATTTTCGCACCTTATCCATATTGTCTCATATAATATATGTGTTGTTTGATGTTTAATTCCATGATTCCTTAAATCTTACCATGTTAAGACATTTTAGTTAAAATTTTAAAAATTATCCATGACTTCTTTCATCACTACATCATTTATCAGAGTGATAGATATTCTATGTGACAAGAAGAACCCCTGTATAAAGAGGCCTGTACGTGTTTAACATGACTTCCATTTAATACTTTTTTCTACATTGAGAGCAAGTGTTGAAAATGATAGGAAAGTGTGAGTTGAGCAACTTCGGTCACAATCAGGAGAAAGTGATTCAATGAGATTGTGTTTTTCTTACTCTTATACACCCTAATCATCTTGAAATCGGAGATCTTTCTATGTTTGAATTCTGCTTCTGTCATTTATTAGCTGAGTACCTTTGGGACAAGTTATCTAACTTCTCTCAGGTGTTTTGTTGAATAAGGGACTTGTTTAATAATAATTACAAAGCATATTATTAGATTAAGTAAAGTTAGGACTTTTCTTTATCCTAATCAAAGCTCTCATGAATACAACCTATATGGTTCCTTTCCTGTTGGTGATTCTGTTTTACCTTTGATTATTTTACTTATTTAGAATTTTGTGGTTTAAAATACCACCAGCTAATTATAGATGGAAATACTAATTTTTCTTGATGTGCATATTAACACTGTTCTTAAGAAGTTAGACCTAGTTCTGAAAATAATCTTTGCATGAATGTTAAATAACTACAGTGTCTAAAATATTCATTCCAAAGCTCTGTCATCTCATATCAAATTTTAGAAAATAAGAATATTTAATTTTGCTACTTAATGGTAACAAAGCATATCCATTAATTTGCAAGTTCTTGTTTTCTTCCTAAATTTAAAAAGATAATTTCAATGTCTGCTGGGAGCTAACTTGAACTTGATTTGCTTTCTTCCTTCCTTCCTTCTTTCCTTCCTTCCTTCCTTCCTTCCTTCCTTCCTTTCCTTTTCCTTTCCTTTCCTTTCCTTTTCCCTTCCCTTCCCTTCCCTTCCTTTTTCCTTTCCCCTTTCCTTCTCCTTCTCCTTCTCCTTCTCCTTCTCCTTCTCCTTCTCCTTCTCCTTTCCTTGACAGAGTCTTGCTGTGTTGCCCAGGCTGGAGTGTACTGGCACAATCTCGGCTCACTGCAACCTCCACCTCTCAGGTTCAAGCAATTCTTGTGCTTCAGCCTCCCGAGTAGCTGGGACTGTACAGGTGCGTGTCACCACTCCCAGTTAATTTTTTGTATTTTATTAGAGACGGGGTTTCACCATGTTGCCCAGGCTGGTCTCGAACTCCTGAGCTCAGACAGTCCACCCGCCTTGGTCTCCCAAAGTGTGATTTACTTTTTTTTTTTTTTTTTTGAGACAGAGTCTCGCCCTGTTGCCCAGGCTAGAGTGCAATGGCGCAATCTCAGCTCACTGCAACCTCTGCTTCCCTGATTCAAACAATTCTCCTGCCTCAGCCTCCTGAGTAGCTAGGATTACAGGTGCCTGCCACCATGCCCAGCTAATTTTGTATTTTCAGTAGAGACGGGGTTTCTCCATGTTGGCCAGGCTGGTCTCAAACTTCTAACCTTGTGATCTACTTGCCTTGGCCTCCCAAAGGGACGTGTGATTTACTTTTAAACCAGGTACATTTCACAGTATATGCAAGGTGACTTGCAGAGTCAGCAAAAAATTAAAAATTTTAAGTCAACCCTATGATTTTATTCATTTATAGAAATTCATGAACCTGAGCTCGCTCATTCATTAAAATTTTAGTCTTCAGCATCCTCAGATTGTTTTTTGTGGTTATTGACTAACCTCATTTTTGGTAGAGCCTTCATTCTGTTGTCAGAGCCCACTGGAACACTGCAGGATGGATGGCAAGCTGATTGGCGTGTCTTTGACATGTTGTCTTAGATGAGACATTCTTAAGTTTCACCAGATGACATGGGCCAGTTTAATAACTGGTTTCCATCATGATACCCAAAACAATTTGGGGGTGGAGGAGGGGAATTCCTTCATAATAAAATCTACTGTTTTGGCCAGGCGCGGTGGCTCACGCCTATAATCCCAGCCCTTTGGGAGGCCAAGGCAGGCGGATCACGAGGTCAGGAGATTGAGAACATCCTGGCTAACACTTTCTCTGCTAAAAATACAAAAAATGAGCTGGGCATGGTGGCATGCACTTGTATTGTAGTCCCAGCTACTCAGGAGGCTGAGGCAGGAGAATGGCATGAACCTGGGAGGCAGAGCTTGCAGTAAGCCAAGATCGCGCCCCTGCCCTCCAGCCTGGGCCCCAGAGCAAGCCTCTTTCTAAAAAAAAAAAAAAAAAAAATATATATATAT
>NW_016808228.1:2361099-2379054 GCF_001698545.2 Rhinopithecus bieti | reverse complement strand
TATATATATATATATATATATATTCCATCAAGGGGCCTCAATAGTATAAGTAATGTTCTACTTCTGAACCTAAATGGTGGGCATATGGAAGTTCATTACATCATTCTTTCATTCAGCAGATTATCTATGTATACACATACAGACAGACACACACAGACACATCTCATATATTTCATAACAAATTAAAAAATACAAAATATACCATTACTAAGAGGGGCAATTTGTTTCTTTAATAATTTTTGTTTCCTTTTTTCTGGAGAGCTCATCATGTCCTTTTAGAATAGTAGTTCCTGATTTTTTTATGCCAAAAACACATTCTAAGGGCTATATGAATTATTTAGTAATCATATGGAACATCCACATTAATGTCAGGTTTCAGAGGAGGGAGTGACATTTCAGGATTTCTTTCCTGCTTTAGTTCGAAGCACAGAGGAGCACTTAGTTTTTGTAATAGGCCTGTTTGAATTGTGACATAAAGCACTCATTTTTGCAAACATTCACAATGGGCTATCAAAAGTGAGCCATGGCAGATTCCGAATTGCCAAGCTGCTCATGATTTAATACAGAAGCTAATAAAGATGTGCACATGTGCTATAAAGCAAACAATGTATATGGGAGTTAGGGGGAGAAGAGAGAATCATATGGGTCAAATTCTTTAGGTCTTGCTCAGTTTACTCTGTTAGTGCTGTTAGTCTTGTTCCCAAAGTGTCTGGGGCATCAGAAGCAACTGCTTTTGGTGCCCACACCCTCAGTGTTACTTGACAGACAAACCGCAAGTTAGCAAAACTTCCAGTGAGTCATCTGCATCAATCAAGGGCCTCTTCAGTGTTGTCATTGTGGTAAGATACCGAAAGAAAGATGACTGGTGGGCCAGGCGCAGTGACTCATGCCTGTAATCCTAGCACTTTGGGAGGCCGAGGTGGGCAGATCACCTGAGGTCAGGGGTTCAAGACCAGCCTGGCCAACATGGCGAAACCTCGTCTCAACTAATAATACAAAAATTAGCCAGGTGTTGCGGGGCATGCCTGTAATCCCAGCTACTTGGGAGGCTGAGGCAGGAGAATCACTTGAACCTGGGAAGCAGAGGTAGCAGTGAGTGGAGATTATGCCACTGCACTCCAGCCTGGGCAACAGAGCGAGACTCCATCTCAAAAAAAAAAAAAAGACTGGTGCCTCCTTAAACGTGCAAGTCTCGGTGTAACCCCTAAGAAGGTGCAAGGGCAGTGCTAGGTGAGCCAACACTGGTGCCCCTCTCTGGCATGTACCAGTGCCAGCATGTCCCTTGAACCTGGCTTTCTAGTGCTCTTTTAGACTCTGTCAAAATTCCTCATGCTGCCAGGCAGGCCTCATTAAATTGTATTGTGGAAGGACAGATGTCTTTTATTTTCCTTGCAAGCTGTTATGCAGGTTAAATCTGTGTTAGCATTATTTTATCAGATTTTAACTATTATAAAATTTAGTCCATCTTCATTTTATTCTTATTCTCATTTTTTATCAAGTGGTTCATTTGAATTGTCACGAATCTTTATGTGCTTAAGTTTTATGTAATTTAGGTTTATTTTCTCATTTTTCCCTCCCCTAGGCTTTTTTCTTTAATCACAGTACCTCAATTCTCAGGCTCTTCTTTTTCCTTCTCCTACCAGTTTCTACATCATTATTTACTCTTTCTTTACCTACTACTTCATGAATCTCTCTTCTCTAAGCCTCTGATTCATGCCCTGTCCCAACCCTGTTTGGTGGCCTCAAACTCTGGTATGGCTTCATGGAAAATCCTGAGCTAAGCCTGTGGAATGTTTCCAATTTTTCTCATCTCTCTTCCTTGCCTTGCCTTATCTCAGTCTTAAATAAAATCAACATATATGTGCTGCCCACAAACTATGGGCCAGGAACTTGGTTGACTTCAGAGGGGATTCAAAGATAGCTTTGAAAGAGTATATAGTCTGGTATGGAAGGTAGGTAGATTCATGAATAACTAAAATAAGGTCTCAGGTAGCATAAGTGAGATGTTTGAGAGACTCTCACAAGATAATGAGGGACTAGATCTAGAGTAGTGTGAGTGGAGAAGAGGAAACAGGAATCACTGAAAGAGAGCGGAAACGGGGATCACTGAAAGAGAGCCTAACCCTTTGTTAGCTAATCATGACAGAATCCAGTTACATGACAGTGTTACCAGGGGGTCCTTGCTCCCAGAGCTCCCAAGATGGTGGCGGGCAGCTTCCAAAATGGCAGCAGGCCGCTTCCATGATGGTGGCAAGCCTCATATTCTCTGACCTGGGGTTCTTGTCCTCACGGATTCTAAGGAATGGAATCTTGGGCCATGTGGTGAGTGTTATAGCTCTATTAGTAGCCGCGGGTCACAGAAGAGAACCGTGGAACCCAGTGACTAGTGTTCAGCTCGATCAGGACGAACCCAGGCACTTAGCCGTGTAGGAACAATGGCAAGCCATTGTCCGATTGGGAGCGGCAGTGGGCGCCTGGCTGGATCAGGAGCACAGCAGACACCCTGCCGGATCTGGAGGGATGGAAGTCAGCCACCGGTCTGCGACGGAGGCAAACAGCAGTGGTGGACGGCGAGCTAAAGCTCAGCTTGAGCCGTAACAAACACGAACCAAAAGAAAGTGCAGTTGCAGGATTTAATAGAGTGAAGACAGAGCTCCCATACAAAGGGGAGGGGAGCCAAAGAGGGTAGCCATTGCTGGCTGGAATGCCTGGGTTTATATCCCGATCCTTGTCCCTCCCACTGTGCTCTTAGGTGATAGACGATTGGCTATTTCTTTACCTCCTGTTTTTGACTAATTAACATTTTAGTGCGCTCTCTGATTGGTCGGGTGTGAATTAAGTTGCAAGCCCCGTGTTTAAAGGTGGATGTGGTTACCTTCCCAGCTAGGCTTAGGGATTCTTAGTCCGCCTAGGAAATCCAGCTAGTCCTGTCTTTCAACAGGGGCCTTCCCTTGCCTTGCTGGGGGCTGTGTCCAGTTTGATTCACTTTGGCCAGGGTTATCGTTTTCTAACTGCTTCTTTTTCATCAGGAGGGCCTTCTGCAGACTTAGTGGGCAGTGTCTATCCTTGTTTCTGATTCCTGCCCGACTCACACTGTGTCCTATTTCTAGGTTTCTCATGCGTTCCAGTGGCCTTGTCTTCTTGCCTGCCTTCCCTCAGTCTTCTCACTGGATGTGACTGGACAAATTTAGTTCTATTCCTGCCCTGTGTATTTGTGTCGCGGCCTGGGGGAAGAGTGGGAGGCAGGGTTGGAAGTGACAAAGGCAGTAGGAAGTGGCGTGTCAGGTTGAGATTTCCCAGTTTCAGCATCTAAGGTATATATCCTCAAATTGACCCCCTCAGGCATAGTTGTTTCTGCAGTCACTGATCTCATTGGTTAAGAAACACATGGAAAAGAAACACAGAAAGGCAGTGGTAATAATATAATGGTTTCTGACCTATTTCTCCTTGGATGCTTTCCCCAGAGGTAAAGCTAAGATAAAGAGGAAGTTGGTTATGAGAGTGGTGTTCAGTGTTTAAATATCTTGCTTTTGGTGAATGTGAGGGCCTTAGACTCCACTGCTTATCTGTAAGTGTTGTTAACATCTAGCCCTTGGAAATCTGGTCTTTGGCAAAGTATCTACTCTTTGCAAAATACTTGTGGAAATCTGAGCTGGAGCTCCCTACTGACACAGAGCATGAAGGCGCTTTCTAGATTTAAAGTCTCCTCATGTTTAGGCACTGGTCAGTCATGCTTTTACAAACTCACTTGGACACATTTTCCTTTTTTGTATTTTCATCAGTCAAGGTAATAGGTCGTTTCATGATTCTGAATCTCTCTCTCTCTTTTTTTTTTTTTTTTGAGATGGAGTCTCACTCTGTTGCCCAGACTGGAGTGCAGTGACGTGATCTTAGCTCACTGCAACCTCCACCTCCTGGGCTCAAGTGATCCTCCCACTTCAGCCTCCTGAGGAGCTGGGATTACAGGCATGAGCCACCATGCCTGGCTAATTTTTGTATTTTTAGTAGAGGTGGGGTTTCACCATGTTGGTCAGGCTGGTCTCCAACTCCTGAGCTCAAGAGATCAACCTGCCTCGGCCTGCCAAAGAGCTGGGTTTACAGGCATGAGCCACCGTGCCCATCCTGACTCTTAATCTCTTTATATTTATGTATCTTTTCTGGAACCAGTAATGCCTTCTAGAGAAAGCTACAAAAATGTTGTCTTTGTAAATAAGCTTCAAATTGGGAGCAGTTAGTACATAGAAATATTTATTGCATGAGTAAGGTTTTAGTGATATGTACAGATATTACTCAGTTTATGGACTGTGTACCTGGGAAAAAAGTTGTAAAACAAATTTCAGTGACATGTTTGATATTTGACATTAGAAATCACCTCCTATGGGAAAAAACAGTAACAACCCCACCCTGTACTTATATATTGGTTTATGCTTTTCATGAAGTTTCTATGTGTGTAAGCCTTTGCAATAAACTGGAAGACTATTGTTGTCATCCTCATTTTATTGTTGCCTGAAATAAAGGCCAAGGCCCATCCGGTAGCCCTGGGTCTAGAACCCATAGTGTAGTTCCATACTCTTTCCTCTGTAAACTGTTTAGATGAAAAGTTTGTATGTGTTGATAATAATAAGAGAAAATTAAAGCAATTGAGTGAACTTTTAATCATACTACTTATATTCAATTTAAAGAGATACCTTTTATTCTGATCTTCTTTTGATAAATTCTTACCAAGCACCAGCTGTGTGTCAGGTACTCTTCTAAGTACTTCCTGCGGTGTTGAACAACACAGACACAGAACTTATGTTCTAATGAAGGAAGAGAGACAGTAAATAAGTAAATAAGCAACATAACAGCAAGTGATTTCAGATAGTGAATAAGAGCGCTGAAGAATGTAAAATGGAGAACGGTAATTGTAGTTTGGATTGATTTCAGCTAGAAAGATCTGGGAATCTTTCTGAAGATTCCTTCTCTCTGAAGAGGTTTACATTTGAGCTGTCATGTAAGTGAGAAGGAGGCAGGCATAAGCAGATCTGGGAGAAGTACATTATAGAGGAATTAACAAGGGCCAGGGTCTAGAGACAGGAGCAAACAAAATTGTGTTCCTGAAGAACTAAAATAAGATCTGCATGGCTCCGGCTTAGAGGTTGGCAGGGGAAGGAAAGGACAGGACATGAAGGACTTTGTAGACCATGGTAAGGGATTTGTGTGTTAACTGTGATGGCCAGGCCTGTAATCCCAGCACTTTAGGAGGCCAAGGTGGGAAGATCACTCTCTGAGGCCAGGAGTTTGAGACCAGCCTGGCCAACATGGCGAAACCCCGTCTCTACTAAAAATAAACAACAACAAAAAAGTAGCTGGGCGTGGTGGTGGGCACCTGTAATCCCAGCTGCTTTGGAGGCTGAGGCAGGAGAATTGCTTGAACCCCGTAAGTGGAGGCTGTAGTGAGCCGACCTGGGCAACAAGAGCAAAACTCCGTGTCCGAAAAACAGAAAACCAAAAAACTATGATGGCTATTTGTCCTACTGTTTTCTTGTTAAAATGTCCTTCATTTTATAAAACGATGGTGATATTAGATAGTAGATTGGTATTTATGTTGCCTGTGCTGAGTGTGAGGGCCTTAGCCTCTACTTGTCTATAAGTGCTGCCAGTAATTAATGGTTTTGTAATCTTACTTGTCAAGACTAAAAGTTAGTTAATAACCTTGTATCAGTCCCCAAACTTGAAAAAAAAATTTTACCAGCCATGAAATCTGGTAGTTTGGAAACTACGGCAATATACCACAGCAGCTTCCTAATAGGAAGGCTTGAAAATATTTGTCAGGAAAGAGGTTAACATCGACTGGGCACGGTGGCTCATGCCTGTAATTCCAGCACTTTGAGAGGCCAAGGCAGGCGGATCATGAGGTCAGGAGATCGAGACCATCTTGGCTAACAGGTGAAACCCTGTCTCTACTAAAAATATAAAAAAATTAGCTGGGCGTGGTTGCATGTGCCTATAGTCCCAGCTACTCGGGAGGCTGAGGCAAGAGAATCGCTTGAACCCAGGAGGCGGAGGTTGCAGTAAGCCGAGACTGCGCCACTGCACTCCAGCCTGGGTGACAAAGTGAGACTCCGTCTCAAAAAAAAAAAAAAAAAAAAAAAGAAGAGGTTAACATAATATCCAGGACAGTGGCATGGCCTGCTGAAATGTTTTTCTTACAGGAGACGTTTAATTTAAATTATCTTGAATCTCAGATCTACCTGTACTTTCGTTCACCCACTTTCTTTTCGCTTTCTCTTATCTATAAGTTCATCACCGGGTCATATAGATTTCTCTTGTTCTTGGGAATGACCTTGTTACAAGCTTCCAGAACTTTGTGCCCAGTACTTAGAATAGTCATTACATTATCACAATTCTTTGGGAAGTTGCCCCACATTTAACATACTCAAATCCAGATGTTCCTTCTCAAAGCTCCAAGTAAATTAGTACCCTGATCATTGTTAAAAATGAAATCTAGAGGTGAATTTACATGAAATGAGGATACAGATACAGGCCAGAGACTGGGTTCAGTCTGGCCCATGCCAGCCATGATTGATTGTATCATGTCTTTCCTTTGCTGGCTGAATCTAGGATTCCTGTTTTCATATGTGATTTGTTCATGAAAATGGGCATTTAGGTTTAGTGTTATGTGTGTTTTAAAGGGAAATTTCTTCCCAGAGAGTCCAAGCACATAAAACACTTCTTCAATGAGGTATTTGAAAGATTTATGCATGTTAGTATATTTTGTTCTTTTTCTTCAAAATTGACCACATAATCTTCTGGCTTATGTCTAGAGAGTGTCTAGTTGAGCCAAAATATTTGCTGCTTTAGGAATCCCTGATGATTACCATGCCTTTTTCATGGTGTTGAGGCTGCAGGAGCTAAGTTTATTAGTGACTGACTGTGCCATTTTTACCATTTCCCACTCATCTTTATAAAATAATGAAGGCAAAATGCTGAACAACAGTGCTTTTCAGTTTTAAAATTTGTTATTTTTATTCTCCTCTTCTCCTACTGTGATGGCTCCTGAGGGATATCTGAGAAATCGTTAAGGCTTTGCGGAGCACAGGATGCAAACTACAATAAAAAATCCAAACTGTGGGCTGGGCATGGTGGCTCATGCCTGTAATCCCAGCACTTTGGATCATGAGGTCAGGAGTTCGAGACCAGCTTGGCCAACACGGTGAAACCCCGTCTCTACTAAAAATACAAAAGTTTGCTGGGCACAGTGGCACATGCCTGTAGTCCCAGCTACTCGTGAGGCTGAGGCAGGAGAATCGCTTGAACCTGGGAGGCAGAGGTGGCATTGAGCCAAGATTGTGCCACTGCACTCCAGCCTGGGCAACAGAGCGAGAGTCTGTCTCAAAAGAAAAAAAAAAAATTCCATATTGTAAACTCAGCCATAAAAAGATGTCTGAGCTATTGAAACTGTCAGAACCACAACACCATAGCTTCAAAAATAGATCTTATGTGTACATTTTAACCTAAAATTATACTTTCAGGTGGCATTTACTGAATAAAGCAAAGTCAAGCTCTGATCATAACTGTTTTGTCAGAACACACTTTTTGTATAATCTGGGAATGGTGGTGCTATGAGGGCTAAAATATTTTTTGTTTACTAATTTAAAAAGTAAATTTCATCCGGGCATGGTGGCTCACATCTGTAATCCTAGCACTTTGGGAGGCCAAGGCGGGTGGATCACTTGAGGTCAGGAGTTTGGAGACCAGCTTGGCCAACATGGCGAAACTCTGTCTTTATTAGAAATACAAAAATTAGCTGAGCGTGGTGGCAGGCGCCTATAATTCCAGCTACTCAGGAGGCTGAGGCAGGAGAATTGCTTGAACCCAGGATTCGGAGGTTGCTGTGAGCTAAGATCGGGCCACTGCACTCCAGCCTGGGTGACAAGAGCTTAACTCTGTCTCAAAAAAAAAAAAGGAGATTTCATATTGGCCAAGATTTCTTTTTTCATAAATTGTTTAATTATAAATAGTTATATGTTTGCATATTATAGTAAAATAATTGATTTGCTAGTTTAAATTTTTTTCTTTTTGTCTTCTAGTTTGCCAGGGTTTGGATACCTGATCCAGAGGAAGTCTGGAAGTCAGCAGAGCTGCTCAAAGATTATAAGCCAGGAGATAAAGTCCTGCTACTTCACCTCGAGGAAGGAAAGGTGAGATCTCACTTTCATTTGTCATCATTGGCATAAAGTGAAGGGAGTTCAAAAGAGTAAGTTTACTGTGAAGTAAACTCTCAATGGACGTTAAATTTTGAACTTACCTAGAATTTTACTTACTAAATTAGTAAAATGGCAAACTCAATTTTCTATCCTGATAGCATTTTTAATGGCATAGATTAGTGAAAATAGCAGATACTTTTAAAAGCTTTTATTTTGACCTATGAATTTATTATGATTATCAGGTTTAGATTCATATCTAATCCTAAAACTCTTGCATTTAAACTGGTGTGCTATGGGGAGTGCTTGTAGTGTTTTTAAAAAGAGGCATATTGCCAGGTCTTAGAGAAGACTCATTGGTGGCAGCATGGAGAGCAAAACTGAGGGGAAGACACTAGTTGGGATGAAGGCAGGGAAGAATTCGGCCAATTAGGAGGGCATTGAATACCAAACTAGGGAATTAACTTATTTAACATTTATTGGTCATCTGCTCTGTGTTAGGCAAAATGTTCGGCACTTTGGAGTGGATTTTCTTATGTTAAGTTTCACACCAACCCTATGGGTTGGCAGGTGAAATAATCACTGTTTTCCAAATAAGAAAGCCAAACCTCAGAGACCTTAGGTAGTTTTGCTCAAGGTCACACAGCCAGGAAGTGGCTTTTGGAATTTGAAGAGAGATTTGAACACAGATGACTCTAAGATGAGTGCTTATACTATTTGACTACATTGGAGTTTTGCAGATTACTGGTCATGAGCAGTTGCTTAAGGTGATGTCTGCCATGTTATCCACTGTAAAGTTACTGTTTTCCCTTTGTAATTAGTGAATGTCACTGTGTTGGGGCAGATATTTTGAGGCCACTCATATATCCTGCTTCTCCTTAAACTTTGTCTGCTAATATTTGCCCAGTGTTCATTACTGTGTCTTGCCTGCAGCAAGTATTGTTGTGTTCTAGTGGTGATTCTCCATTTCTTTCCTTCCTTGTATACTTATTAACTAGAATTCTATAGGGAAGGAAGTACTGTTTCTTCTGTCCCATTTATTTATTAATTTAATCATGTATTTATTATGGACTCATGGGTATTTCTTCTATTCTTCATTACTATCATTACTTATTTTATCAGTTAAATTTTTCCAGCTTTGGTCATTGAGATCTCTCTTAGATTGGGTCCTTTGCCTTTTTTGACAGGTCCCTATCCTTTTTAATTTTTTTTGAGACAGGATCTCAGTCTGTCACCCAGGCTGGAGTGCAGTGGCTTGATCATGGCTCCCAAGCTCAGCCTCCCTAGTGGCTAGAACCACAGGCATAAGCTACCATGCCTGGCTAATTTTTAAATTTTTTTAGTAGAGATGGAGTCTCAATACATTGTCCAGGCTAGTCTGGAACTCCTGGCTCAAGCAGTCCTCCCACCTCAGCCTCCTAAAGTGCTGGGATTGTAGGCATGAGCCACTGTGCCTGGCTTTTTTTTTTTTTTTTTAAAAAGATATAGCACTTCTCCTGGTACCCCAAGACACTTACCCTGTATTTCCCCTTTCCCAGCCCTGATACCTTATATTGGAGGATAGTATTTGACAACCAAGATCTGAGCACTAGGTGTGCTCGTTGCTATTGAGATGACACCACTTCTAGGCCCTCTTAGCATACAGAGCTAGAAAAATATATACATGGATAGATAGATAGATACTAATATGTATGCATACTATACTAATGTATACTCAACCATCTATACTTGCTTTATGTTTACATGTGTATGTATGTGTTTGTATATACATATTATATATATATAATGTGTTTTTAGAGATGGATGTCTTGCTGTGTTGCCCAGGCTGGTCTTGAACTGCTGGGCTCAAGCAGTCCTTCTACCTCATCCTCCCAAAGTGCTGGGATTAAAGGCATTAGCTACGCACTTGACCTTTTTTTTTTTTTTGAGATGGAGTCTACAATCTCTGCTCACCGCGACCTCCGCCTCCCCTCCCAGGTTCAAATGATTCTTGTGCCTCAGCTTCCTGAGTAGGTGGGATTACAGGCACGTGCCACCATGCCTGGCTAATTTCTGTGTTTTTAGTAGAGACAGGGTTTTACCATGTTGACCAGGCTGGTCTCGAACTCCTGACCTCAAGTGATCCACCCACCTTGGCCTCCCAAAGTGCTGGGATTACAGGCGTGAGCCATTGCACCCAGCCTTGACCTTCTTTTAAAAAGTAAAACCCGTGAGTTAATAAGGATCCTTTTTTCTCCAGTCCAATGCCACCAGGTTCATGCTATTATTCTTCCTTTGATTATGTATACTATAACTTCTCTCTTTGGTTTTCGTTATCTTTAATATATTACTTATTCATTACATATGTAAAGTTATTTCAGAATTGCTAATCCATACCCCTATGAGAAGCAGATTTGCCAACCAGAGTACACTGTCTATGTTTAATTTTATTAATCCTTAGTATTTTTTAAAAATATAGAAATAGAATGATACATACCTTTAATAAAAGCAAGAATAGGGACAGGGGTCAAACAAGAAGAATAAACTCTATAAAATTCACTAACTATTCAAGAATCATTCTCTTTTTAGAAACTAGAGTCACTTAGGGTCCTAGATTACAATAGAGAAAGCATGGCTTTTGTAATAGTAGGAGAGTATATTTATTTAATGATGTCCATTGATTCCAGAGAAGCAGATTATATTCATTGAAAGCCTAACTCCAAGAAAGAAATTTCTGTGAGGATGTTACAGGTCTTCTCTACCTTTCAAATTAGTGTCTTCTCTAATATTTCAGTTTTAGCTCCTCTCCACACTCGCCACAACCCCACCCTGTAATGAAGACTGAGAAAAGAGCTCTGCGTTGCCCTTCTACCATTCTGGAGTCTTCTGGCTAACACCAGAACAGACAATTGTGTATTTACAGGGCCAATGCAAGGACCAGTCAGCCCCAGGCAAGGGTGATATTCTCTGATAAGCAGGCAGCAAGAAATGCTAAGGGGTAAATTGTTAATTTTTCTCTCCTTTAGCATAATTCATTCAAATATGATTTGACTATTTGACCTCTGTATATATTTTCAGTATTAACAAAACTGGCTTTTTATAAAACCTTGTCACTCCCTACAACTAAATTGAATTTTTATTCCTATTCACTTATCCTGTGTTATTTGCCCCTTAATATATAGTTAAGTGACAATATTCATGGTTGGTTGTGCCATAAAGCCATATTCCCATGACTTTAAAGTGAGTAATGGCTAGTAGTGGTCACTCACACCTGTAATGCCAGCATTTGGGAGGCCAATGTGGGAGGATCCCTTGAGCCCAGGAGTTCAAGATCAGCCTGGGCAACATAGTGAGACCCCATCTCTATTAAAAATTAAGTGAATAGTGCTTGTTAACTTTTGGGACCAGGAACCCCATTAAAATGTCATTTTTGTTTTGTTTTGTTTTGGTTTTGTTTTTGTTGAGATGGAGTCTTGCTCTGTCACCCAGACTAGAGTGCAGCAGCGTGATCTTGGCTCACTGGAACCTTCGCCTCCAGGGTTCAAGTGATTCTCCTGCCTCAGCCTCCCAAGTAGCTGGAATTATAGGTGCCCACCACCATGCCTGGCTAATTTTTTTTTTTTTTGAGATGGAGTCTCACTTTGTCACCCAGGCTGGAATGCAGTGGCGCAATCTCAGCTCACTGCGAGTTCCACCTCCTGGGTTCATGCCGTTCTCCTGCCTCAGCCTCCCAAGTAGCTGGGACTACAGGCTCCCGCCACTATGCCTGGCTAATTTTTTGTATTTTTAGTAGAGATGGGGTTTCTCTGTGTTAGCCAGGATGGTCTCGATCTCCTGACCTCGTGATCCACCTGCCTCGGCCTCCCAAAGTGCTGGGATTACAGGAGTGAGCCACCAGGCCTGGCACGCCTGGCTAATTTTCATGTTTTTAGTAGAGATGGGGTTTCACCATGTTGGCCAGGTTGGTTTCGAACTCCTGACCTCAGGTGATTCACACACCTTGGCCTCCCAACGTGTTGGGATTACAGGCATGAGCCACCATACGTGGCCAGTTTTTGTATTTTTAATAAAGACGGAGTTTTGCCATGTTGGCCAGGCTGGTCTCGAACTCCTGACCTCAGTTTATCTGCCCACCTTGGCCTCCCAAAGTACTGTAATTACAGGTGTGAGCCACCGCACCCAGCCTAACTCTGATGAATGAATCAGCTTATGCACAGAAAAAAAGCAAAACAAAACAAAAATCTAATGAAAACTATGAATTGTCTTGCCTCAAAAAATTTTCTTGTACTTTTTCACACATGTGCACATACACAGAGTGTTGCACATAATTTCAGGGGATTCTTGGGACTCGTGGTTTAGGGGTTCGTAAGTACTTACCACATGCCAGACTTGCCTCATTTACATTTTACTACAACCCTGTTAGCTCCTTTTACAAAGGAGGGATTTGGGTTAAATACTGTAATTCAAAACCACATAAAAAGTAAGTATTAGTATTAGGATTTGAATCCAGGTCAATCTGATCCTAGAGTCAAGCTCTTGACCACTCTTTTATATTTTCTGCCACTTTTTTATAGGTAAAAGGGGATGGAGGAGAGAAACGTATTTAAAATTTAAAACTTCTGATTCCGTAGGTGGGTGAAAAAGGTCTAGGCTATAACTTTTCAAACTATATTAGCAAAAATTGTTAATACAAGTTAGTATGTCTGATGAAAATACAATTCATACTGTTTTCTATCTCCACCAGTTTCTGTGATATTGGAAGGTGCTAGGAAAATAATGCATTTGATAGCTGAGAAGCAAATCAGGAATAGGAAGTGAGCAAAATTCATGGCTCTTTTTCATAGTTGTTGCCATAATTTATCTAGATTCTGTGCCTTGTGCATTTTCAGGATTTGGAATACCGTCTAGATCCAAAGACCAAGGAGCTGCGATATTGGAAGGTGCTAGGAAAATAATGCATTTGATAGCTGAGAAGCAAATCAGGAATAGGAAGTGAGCAAAATTCATGGCTCTTTTTCATAGTCATTGCCATAATTTATCTAGATTCTGTGCCTTGTGCATTTTCAGGATTTGGAATACCGTCTAGATCCAAAGACCAAGGAGCTGCCTCATTTACGAAATCCTGACATACTTGTTGGTGAAAATGACCTCACAGCCCTCAGCTATCTTCATGAGCCTGCTGTGCTCCATAATCTCAGAGTCCGCTTTATTGATTCCAAACTTATTTATACATATTGTGGTAAGTATGCTTTGCTTTCTGAATAGACTGTGGACTCTTTCCTCTAATGGATGTAGCCATGGAAATATTGTACATGGGGAAAGCAGGCTGTGGTTGGATTTTCTCTAAGAGACAAAATCACTTGAGCATTATCTGAAAGATTTACCAGTATTTATTAGCCAAGTTGCATTTATGCTGAGTGAGCTCACTTGTGAGCTTACATAATTTTGCTAAAAGTAAAAAAGACTGGGCCTGTCTTTTGGAAATTTTTCCCCTCACGGAAGTCATATGTCAGATTTAGTGCCAAATTCACCAGTTATTTTCTTCTCTTCCAAAAACTACTACACGAAGAGTAGATGTCCAAGGACTTATCTTTGGAGCAGGTTCAAGAGATTTAGTGTTATCTTGTGGTCAGTTACTCGCCATGCAGAACTAACTTGACTCTGGTGATTCGTCTTGCTCACTCCTGCTTGCCTGGGCCTCTGTTCATTGCGGTGTTAGCTGCCAGCCACCCAGCTCATGGTGATTTTTATCTCTCCAAGAAATAAAGCTTCCACATGTATGTTTGTGTTCATTTCCCCCTTCTCCAGCTTTCCTTCTTTTTTCTCTCTTTCTCAGTTTGTTCTTATCTTTTATTTTCTCCCTTTCCTCTGGCTATTTTTTCTCCACTGACGTCTTATCATTCTTTCACTAATCACTCTGTCCTCTGAAGCTCAAATCTGGATTTCCATTCATTCATGTGGTATACCCAACTCAGTGTTCATGATTTCTTCATTACTCTCCTGTTTTAGACAGGAACACCCACCTTTTCTTCTTAAAATAATTGACATCCTTTATATCATTGATACTAACTTTCCTTTACTGGTAACTATTTCTTTTTCTCAATTTTTATTTTTCTTCCATTTTTTTTCCTTGCACATGTGTTACCTTCTCAGTGAAGTCTTGTCTGGCCACCCTATCAAGCCAGAAACCCCTCCTTACTGTCTTTCTTCCCTGCATTATTTTTTGCCTTCTTTTCCTTACTATTTAATCTGTGATTGTGTATCTATATATATATTTTCTTACTTATCTTGTTAATTGTCTGAATTTCCCACCAGCATTTAAGTTCCATGAGGGTAAAGATTAGCCTTTTTGTTTTGTTTTGTTTACTGTCGTAAATTCAGCATTTAGAAAAGACTTTACACGTAGTTGGAGCTGAATAAACATTTGTTGAATGAATGACTTCATTAAGTTAATATATACCTACTGAAAAATTATTAGGAGATACAGAAAAGTATAAAAAAGGAAAAACAATTATATGTAACTCACCACTGAAAAATAGCCAGTATTAATATTGACTTACATCCTTTTTCTTTATATGCATGAGAGGTATAAGCTGATATAAAATTGGAATCAGTCTATATATAGTTTTGTATTATATTTTCCTATGACATTTAATATCCTTCAAAAACATGATTTGGACCAGGTGCTGTGGCTCACCCTGTAATCCCAGCACCTTGGGAGGCTGAGGCAGGCAGATCACTTGAGCCCAGGAGTTCAAGCCTGGGCAACATGGCAAAATCTTGTCTCTACAAAAAAATACAAAAACTAGCCAGGCATGGTATTGCATGTCCATAGTCCCAGCTACCTGGGAGGCTGAAGTGAGAGGACTGCATAAGCCAGGGAGGTCTAGGCTGTAGTAAGCCGAGACAGTACCACTGCTCTCCAGCTTGGGTGACAGGGTGAGATCCTGTCTCAAAATAAACAAACAAACATGATTTTTGGTGGTGGCTTAGTAGTCTATCATATGGATGTAACAGAATGCATTCAACTAGTCTCCTTGCCCTAAATATTTTGTTTCCATTTTCACTGTTACAGATAACATTATGATAAACATCTTTGTGGGGGGGGGGGAACCTCTTTGCATGAATTTCTAATTATTTCATTTGGACAAATTGTAGAAGTAAAGTGGAATTTTTGAATTAAATATATGAAGATATTTAAAGTTCTTATAACATTGCCACATTATTTTAAGCCCCTAGTCCAGTTTTAAATGGTGTTTTAGGCAGAACTATGTATAATGGGTTCAGAGGCAAAGGCTATGATACATTTTGATCCTCAATTTATTGGTTTAATATTAACTAAATTGAAATGAAGGATTGTGTTAACTGTGAGTCTGACTTTACTAAGTTTGATATGCCCATTAGGGTATCATTGACTTCTTTTCTTTCTTGTCCCCACCCTATTCCCAGGTATAGTCCTAGTAGCTATAAATCCCTATGAACAGCTGCCTATTTATGGAGAAGATATTATTAATGCATACAGTGGTCAGAACATGGGTGATATGGATCCACATATCTTTGCAGTAGCTGAAGAAGCTTACAAGCAAATGGCCCGGTTGGTAGAAGCTTTCATTGTTATTTTATGGCTATTAGATATGATAATTTCTTCTTGCTGAGTCACATATATTTTAAAGTGAATGGCAACCTTGTAAATAATTACTAAATAAGCAGTCTTGACAAGTTTGTCTCAGGTGGCTTGGATTATTATTAAATAATAAAGTGGGCCAGGCACGGTGGCTCATGCCTGTGATCCCAGCACTTTGGGAGGCCAAGGTGGGCGGATCACCTGAGGTCAGGAGTTCGAGACTAGCCTGGCCAACATCACGAAACTCTGCCTTTACTAAAATTGCAAAAATTGCAAAAATTACTAAAATTACAGTAGCTGTAATCCCAGCTACTTGGGAGGCTGAGGCAGGAGAATCACTTGAACCTGGGAGATGGAGGTTTCTGTGAGCCAAGATTGTGCCACTGCACTCCAGCCTGGGCCACAGAGCAGGACTGCATCTCAAAAACAACCAACCAACCCAAGAAAAACAAAAAAAACCCTCACATTTATAAAGGGACATAGAGTTTTTAAAAACTGCCTTTGAAATTTCATCATGATCCTGTGACTAGGAAAAGACAGATGCAGATGTTATGTTTTACAGATGAGGGGATTAGTGTAGTGACCTACCCAATGTCAGTCAGTGAATGAGTAATAGACCAGAACTTAAAGGCCTAGGAGCTGTAAAAAAAAATCTTTCTGAATCCTAGGGAATTAAATCTTAAGGAAAGTGTGAAATTTTTTTCTTTCAAGATGGGGTCTTGCTATATTGCCCAGGCTGGACTTGAACTCCTGGGTTCAAGTGGTCCTCCTTCTTCAGCCTTCTTAGTAGTTGGTACTGCAGGCATGCACTACCATGCCCAACTGAAAGTGTGAATTTTAATGTTAGTATGATATGATAGGGCATCAGTTATCCTGAACAGCATCTGCAAAATGTCTCTCTCTTTTTTTTTCTTTTTTGAGACGGAGTTTTGCTGTGTCGCTCAGGCTGGAGTGCAGTGGCGATCTTGGCTCACTGCAAGCCCCGCCCCCCAGGTTCACACCATTCTCCTGCCTCAGCCTCCCGAGTAGCTGGGACTACAGGCGCCTACCACCACACCCGGCTAATTTTTTGTATTTTTAGTAGAGATGGGGTTTCACCGTTTTAGCCAGGATGGTCTTGATCTCCTGACCTCGTGGTCCACCTGCCTTGGCCTCCCAAAGTGATCGGATTACAGGCGTGAGCCACCGCACCTGGCAAAATGTCTCTTATATTAACCATGGAACCCCAAAATTTTGAGGGTGGAAAATGGGAGAAAAATGCTACTTTCAAGACTAGATTATGCTCTTAATAACATAATAAAATATAAAACTGTGAGTGTGTAGAAGAATAGCTTAAGTTTAATTCATTTCTCCAGCCTATAAAGCAGAACATGTTATAAATACAATATGGGAAATCCACGAGTAATTTATAAGGTGGAAAGAAAACTAATACTGCAGAGGTTTTTATTTTCTCCTCTCCAGCCAGGGAGAGTATACATGATTGGTCCAGCATGTGACAGAATTTTAGAATTATTTCAGTGACAAAGCCCTAGAAATCATTATGCCCTTCTAATAATAAAATAATGTTAACGTGGATACTTCTAATAGCAGCTAACATGTGCTCTGTGAAGGGCATTATTTAATTGTTTTCCATTTATTAACTAATTTTATTCTCATAGCAACTTTCTGAATTTGGTATTATTATTAATTTTCATTTTACAAATGAGAAAAATGAAGCACAGAGAAGTTGTGTAACTTTTCTAAAGTCACATAACTAGGAAGACCAGTTTTCAAATTCAATTAGTCTGACATTATAAAACATTAATGTATTAAATATAAAATGACTAAACATAGGTTAGCACTATAAAACATGTCATATTATGCCAGCTTCTGCTATAAAATACTAATTAGTGTTCAAAGCTTAAGAAAAATTATTTTTTAAGCTTAAAATTAAGAAAATTCCATCTATAAGGGAAAAATCTACCAATAGCTGATTTGTATAGTATCAGAGCATTGCAGTACAGTTTCAACACCACTTAGTACAACCTGAGAACTACTGGGCAGAGAAAAAAATCACATGGAGGGCTAGACTCTAAAAATAATCTCAGAAAATTGTATAGTGCTCACAGAATTATATGACTCTTTGGAAAGTAGTAGTCTTTTTTTTTTTTTTTTTTTTTTTTTTTT
>NW_016808228.1:2347537-2360984 GCF_001698545.2 Rhinopithecus bieti | reverse complement strand
TGGTCTCCATCTCCTGACCTCGTGATCCGCCCGTCTCGGCCTCCCAAAGTGCTGGGATTACAGGCTTGAGCCACCGCGCCCGGCTGGAAAGTAGTAGTCTTAAATACAAAAGCATAGCTCTTACCATCTTTGTTACTGGTCATTCACAGATAGTATTAGGTTTATACAAATATTTATGGCTTTCTACCTTTAGATTTACCTTGGTTTCCTGTAATTTCTTCTTCTCATTATGATGTGTTGTGACTCAGTCACTCAAGGTGATTTCTTAACTGAAGGTTGTCTTTTTTCCTTTTGCTTGGTTTTCTTTTTCAGACAGTTTTAAAATATGCCTCAATCAGATATGGTATTATATTTACCATTTATATAAATAGATCTGTACCCATAACATCTGCCACAACAGTTAAATAGACTATATCTGTTTAGGCTTACAGTAGGGAATAACTGCTGCAGGATCATTTCTTGCCATTGTTTTCTTGTCAAACAAAGATGTCATCTTTCCAGATGCAAATCCTGGTGTTTCACATTACCATCATTTCTAGGGATCCCTCATGTCTTCAGGGAAGGTACAATTCATCGTTCATCTAATAGAGATTTATTGAACACTGTCCAGACACCAGGCACTGTTCTGGGCATGGGGGATACAAATTAAATAGACAGGAATTCCTACCCCATGAAGTCAGGTGTGATTAACAATAAAAGTATTAGCTGGGCATGGTGGCGCGCGTCTGTAGGCGGATCACTTAAGCCTCGGAATTCAAGGTTACAGTAATCTATGATTGTGCTACTACACTCCAGCCTGGGCAACATAATGAGACCCTGCCTTTACAAACAAAATACAAAAATTAGCCAGGCATGGTGGCATGTGCCTTTACTCCCAGCTACTCAGAGGTCTGAGGTGAGAGGATCCTTTGAGCCCGGGAGTTGAAGGCTGCAGTGAGCCAAGATGGCGCCACTGCACTCCAGCCTGGGTGACAGAGCAAGACCTTATCTACAAAAACAAAAGCAAAAAAGTAAAGTTACAAAAAAATTAAAGAACATACTGTGCTGGAGCAAGGTTAGAAGCCAGGAGACTAGTTGGGAGGTTATTGCCTTGATCCATGCAAGAGATGATCATTTAATTAGTGGAGATGGTAAAACGCAGATAAATTCTGGATATATTTTTAAGATGGAACCGCCAAAGGCTTGCTTATGTGGGGTTATTTGAGAAAAAGAGGAGTTAAAGATGGCAGTAAGGATTTGAACTGAGCACCTGGCAGGAAGAGCAGGTTGTGTGTGTTGTGGGGTGGGGAGTAGGGGGAAAGGAGCAGAGTTCTAATTTAGATCTTTAAGGTTGAAAAGATGTTTTTGACATCTATCGTAAAAACAAAACTCATACTAGGGATTCTTTCCAAGCAGATGTATGTCCAGTGACATCAGCAATAACCAGGATCCTTGAGCAGGATCCTTGACTCATGGCTTCTTTTTAAACATGCTCCTTAGAGAGTACAATGCCCTCATAAAATACCTTCCTAGAATAGCCTTTTAATTTTAATTGTCCTTGTTGACTTACCATGGAGAAAAACTCAGTGGACTGCCATACCTATTTTTTTATCTTATTCTTGTTTGACATTCTTGCCAGTCTTTTCTCATGCTGGAACTAGGGTTTTTGTTTTGTTTTGTGCTGTTTCCTTAAAACCAGGTAGTGCTGATTGATTTTTTTTGCTGTGTTTTCTCTCCACTGTGAGTGATAGTGTAAATCAGTTTTATTGACTAAGTTTCATTTATTTAAATTTGCTTGAAATAAGTTAGTCATATGCAATTAACTTTGGTCTAGTGAAAAAGACATCTGTACTAGTCACTATCTACCAATAACTGACCATATAAGCTCAAATCTGGTCTCCCTCAGTCTCCATTTTATCATCTATAAAATGGAACAGTGTCACTGATGGTCTAGTTTTACATTTATAGGTTTCTGTGGTATGTATTTGTTATCTTTATATTTGATGAGAACTAATGCATAAACATTTTTCTTTTTAGTTGAGGGGAGACCATTGTAGGTAGCTGTGTAACAAAGCAGAAGAAGCATTGCGTAGACTTTCTCCTGGAAATCAAGAGATGTGGGGTGTAACAACCCAGCTCTACTCTATGCCAGTCATCAGCCTCGGACAAACCATCTAACCTCTTGGTGTTACTCTTTCCTCCAAAGAGGAAAACATGTCTCTCCTGCTTACTTTGGAGGTGAAAATTATATTAGGTGATACACACAAAAGCCCTTCGAAAAATACTAAGTTCTATTCAAATATGATCTGTTCTTACCATCATAGTTGTCATCATTATGGGGTCTTATGTCTACATTTCTCTTTTCATTGACTTGAGCCTCTCATCTGGTTTTATTATTTCTGAATTTATTTATTACCAGGCCCTTCCTTAGGGTGGCCCCTTCCATCATTTGGTTATGTGGTCTCAGGGTGCGCCACTGTGCAGAGGTTCACTGGTCAAGTGCACAGTATTGCAGATGATAAAATCTCTTCTGTTTCAGCTGAGACTCAGCTGCCCTGTGATGCTAAGTATCCTGTTTATGCAAATAGGCTTCAAGTAATACATGGTACCTCATAAGGATAATTTTATATATGTTATATAAAGGTGGGTTAACTTAAATTAGTAAATAGCTACCATATTTAGAGGTCTACTATGTACCAAACATGGTGCAAGGCATGTAATCCTCATTACATCCCTGGAGCAGATCACCACTGCTTTACAGGTGAGGAAAGTAACTTGTCCAGGCCATATGCTAATAAATGGTATCTGAGAGCTGAAATTTGAATCCAGCTTTGAGACTCTGAAGCCTTTCTTCTTTGTCATTTAGTTTTCTTACCTTCAGCTACCTGGCCGTATTCTAACAGGTCTGTTCCCTCACATTAAGATGGCATAGTTCTATTTCTGCATCTTTTGTTTAGCATAGAATGTCTTGCTCCATGCTTTTTTATCTGTCTAATTTATATTTATACTTCATTATCCCACTCAGGTTTTACTTTCAGATGACCCCAGCTCACAGTAAATAATTTCTCTTTAGAATTCTCCATTTTTATGAGTACTTTAGTCTGTTTTATACTAGTATACCAGAATACCAGACTGGGTAATTTATAGTGAACAGAAATTTATTTGGCTCATTGTTCTGGATGCAGGAAAGAGCAAGGTTGATGGGCTACATCTATAGTTCAGGGCCTTCTTGCTGCATCATCTTATGGTGGAAGGTGGAAGGGTAAGAGCATGTAAGACAGAGACAGGAAGGGGGCCAAGCTCATTCTTTCATCAGGATGCCATTACTGCAATCACTAACCCACTTCCATTATGACTGCATAAATCCATCCATGAGGGCAGAGCCCTCATGACCTAGTCACCTTTTTTTTTTTTTTTTTTTTTTTAAATGCAGGGTCTCACTATGTCACCCAGGCAAGGATGTAGTAGCACAGTCATGGTTCACTGCAGCCTCAACCTCTGAGGCTCAAATGATCCTCCCACCTCAGCCTCCCAAGTAGTTAGGACTACAGGCATGTGCAATGATGCCCAGCTAATTTTTTCTTTTTTGTAGAGATGGAATCTCACTATGTTGCCCAGGCTGGTCTCAAATTCCTAGGCTCAAGTGATCCTCCTGCCTCAGCTTCCCAAAGTGCTGGAATTACAGGCGTGAGCCACCATGCCTGGCCTAGTGACATTTTAAAGTCTCACCTCTCAACACTGTTGCATTGAGGATTTAGTTTGCAACATATGAACTTTGGGGAACACATTCAAACCATAACATTAAACTACTACTTTGGGACTTACTGAATATTTTCTACCCCAGAAGGTTACAGGAGGAATAAAATACAGTACATATTAGAGCACTAGAGTGTGTAAAAGTTATAAACAAATATAATTGGCTATTTCTGCTATAGCATCTTTATATAGTGTATAGGCTGTGTACTGATGGAACAGAAAACTCAGGTTGATTTGAGGGGATCTGATAGCCATGTGACAAGCTTCTCACCAGGAACTGAGTGACCTCAGCAAGTATCTCTAGGGAACACTTGTTTTCATTTCCTGGGAGTCTGTCTGCCTCTCTAAAGCACAGCATTCAACAGTGCCAGCAACCTTTTTCATAGTAAATAGTTATGCTTCAAAAATAAAATTAATATTATAATTGTAAACTCATTGTCTAGTATTAACTTTAGGGTTTAAGCATTTTCTTTTTGAGATTAATTAAAAGTAGGAATCAGAGAGAGACAGAGAGCAGAGCAGCTTGATTTTGATGAGAGATAATATAGAAAAACTTAGCATCTCTCTAACAAGAGAGAGATTAAAGTCTCAATGAAGCCACATCTTTAAGACACCACGGTAAAACACAGTTTTGAAAGAAAGCATTTTATTGCACTAACTTAATATTTTTTCTTTTTAACAAGGGATCAAAAAAAGGGAGAAACAGATTGGTTGCCTGCAAAAATGTAAAGCTGTAGATTTTGTTTCACATGGCCGTGTTTGTTTATAAGCTAAAAATTTAGACCTAGGTGCAGGTGCGTGTACACTTCATCACGGTACATGACAACACTCAATGGGTGGTTATCAGAGAGTTAACATCAACATAGGTGGAGATATTAAGTCGTGTTCTGCATTACTCAGGTCTGAGGCACGCATTACTTAATTTCCGTGTTAATGCCATAGATGTAATTGAAAGTATGTTTATTAAGTTTAAGTTGATGATCTTGGAAGATATGAATAGTGTTTGATATGACCATGATAAACTAGAGAGATTACATATTTTAAAGGATAAAATTCAAAAGGAAAATCTATAAAATAATATATATTGTATAAAATGAAAACTATAAGGAGAGACCCGACAGACCAAATAGATATAAGGTCACCTATGACCATAAGAGGAAAATAAAGTCTAACAGACATCCTCTCCAACCCTGCCTCTCTCTCTCTCTCTCTCTCTCATTTTCTTTCTCTCTTTCTCTCTCTCTCTCCCTTGCTCATCCTTGAATAATTGTTTCCTGGGGTTTCAAGTGCTTCTACATAATTTAACTCCCATTTCCTTATTCTCACAGAACGTGGTTTTCTCCTAATGATCATGTGAGTCAATTCTGGTATTACCCTCTCAATTCTGGTATTACCTTCTCTGGAAATGCTTTCCTGACATCTGTTCCTCACATCTCCTGCTGGTTCCATACTCTTCCTTTCTACTTTCATAGTATCTTAGATAGACCTTTTTTATAGCAGTTACTTCCAACTGCGTTTTAACTGTGTCCTTTCTAGTCTCTCTCAATTGACTATGACCCTAGAGTCGTTTATTTCCATAATGTGATTAGCACTTTGTGGCTACTCATTATGTGTTTGTTAAATGAATGAATGAAGCAGTATTTTTAAGTGAGGGCTTTTAGTTCACATTAGAGCTTCTGGAAACAGGTCAGAAGAGCTCACCTCCCTACAAAGAACCCAGTACCCAGCCTATTTAGGATCATTGTGGAGGCCCTTGAAAGGACTGGCCAAGCCAGAAATCATAAATCTGTCTTTACTTCATTTTCCAGCTAAACTGAGTGATCTGTTCTTTCCAAACTTCTGATTCGGAGCCTTCATTTATGCTATCCCCTTTGCCTGGAATGTACCCTTCCCGCCTTCTTGTAGTCCTTGTTTGCTTTCTCTTACTCATTTTTGTAGACCTTATACAGCTGTCATCTCTAGGGAACCTTCCCTGATAACCTGTTCTTCCTCTTACTGCCCCACCACGTGTATTACAATCTTGAATTACTGGCCTGTCTTTCCTATTAGATGACTGTCTTAGTCCAGTTTCTGCTGCTATAACAGGATACCATAGACTGGGTGATTCCTAAAGAGCAAAAGTTTATTTAACTCACTGTTCTGGAGGCTGAAAAGTCCAAGAGCACAGTGCTGGCATCTGGTGAAGGTCATTCAGTAGTAGGAGGGCACATGAGCGTTTGAGGCAGAGAGAAAATCAGCTTGAACTCATTCTTTTATCAGGAGCCCACTCCCATGATAACTAACTCACTCCTACATTCATGCCATTAATCCATTCCTGAGGGCAGGGGCCTCATGACCTAATCAGCTCTTGAAGGCCCCACCTCCCAATTTTATGATGTTGGCAATGAAATTTCAACATGAATTTTGGAGAGAACATTCAAACCACAACATCCATCAACCACATGAGGATACAGATCGTGACCTTACTTAACTTATAGTTGAATGAAGCCAAGCCAGCAAATGGACTATTTCTTCTCTAGTGATGAGGATACTTTAGTAGGAACTGGAGTTTGTAGGAGACACCATTTTGCGGATTGTTAGCTGGTAGATAATTTAAAATATTTTAAATGGTTTTGTAACTTTAATTAAATAGTATAAATTTAAATTTCTTTTCTGTGGCTCCAAAGAGTATCTCCTGAAGTGGTTGACAACAGTACTGTAAGATATTGAAGTAATTCTTTAGTAATGAAATAATATGTTCGAGATTTGTATGCATAAGAATTCAGAGGCCCTCTATTGCAGATTCATCCTTAGTTGTGATGCTCTCTAATTTAATGTTTGATATCTTCTTCTTCTCTGTTACTTTTTAATTTATAAGTAGATATTATTTTAGGAAATATTCTTTTATTTTTTTTTTTGAGACAGAGTTTCGCTCTTTTTGCGCAGACTGGAGTGCGATGGCGCGATCTTGGCTCACCACAACCTCCGCCTCCCAGGTTCAAGCGATTCTCCTGCCTCAGCCTCCCCAGTAGCTGTGATTACAGGCATGTGCCACCACCCCAGCTAATTTTGTATTTTTAGTAGAGACAGGGTTTCTCCATGTTGGTCAGGCTGTTCTCGAACTCCTGACCTCAGGTGATCCACCTGCCTCAGCCTCCCAAAGTGCTGGGATTACAGGCGTGAGCCACCGCGCCCGGCTAATGGAAATATCATTCTTATGTTCCTTTCCACATTGTTGCATGTATGAACCAGCAAAAGTCACTGTGCCTTATCACAAAGAACAGAGAAGAAATAATGTTAATCACATTCCCAAGTGGGTAGTGAAACAGGAATTAAAAGAAATTAAAGAATGTGTAAGCAGAAACTCAGTTGTATGTAAGAAAACCCAAATCCCCGTTCAGAAAGAGAAAGAGCTGAGGTCCTTAAAAATTAACCTGCCTTGTTTTTCTTTGGCTAGCGAGGCGCTTATCTCTGCTTCCTTTCCCAGGCATGTGTGAAAGACCCATGTTTCCTCCTAGGCTGTGCAGGCTGCAAAGTCACTACGACAGATAAACCCCAAGTCATACAAACATACTTTTTCTTGAAAGTAAGAAATGATGTAATGTCATGTCTCATTAACTTGAATAACTGTCTTTGTTTCTCGCTTCTGTACATATGCTTTCCCCCTGCACAGATCTCCCCCCGACCGCCATGAAATGTTTTAAAAGAAAGAGTAACTTACTCTTTGTTCAGGCTCAGTCCATTTGGAATGCTTAATCCGACTGGGCTGGTGCACTAAATAATAAATATCCTCTCAACGCCATCTGTTCTCTGATTCCTTAAAAAAAAAAAAAAAAAAAAAAATTCTGGGCAATATTATTTCTGGTGGCCGGTATGGGGATTGAACCTGCGACCTTGGCGTTATCAGCACCAGTATTGACCAAAAAATCCATTAATTGGCCCCCTACTTCCATAGAGACCATAGGTTCCATTATTAATCCTGCTACAGGCAGCACTGGCAGTTACTTTTTTTTTATTTTTTATTTTACAGAGATGAACGAAATCAGTCCATCATCGTAAGTGGAGAGTCTGGGGCAGGAAAAACAGTCTCAGCTAAGTATGCCATGCGATACTTTGCAACTGTGAGTGGTTCTGCCAGTGAGGCCAATGTGGAGGAAAAGGTCTTGGCCTCCAACCCCATCATGGAGGTAAGACAGCAGAGTCTTCGGCTTTCTTCCTATATTCTCTTGATAAGAAACATGCTCAAGAAATTGATTGATACAGCATGTCTCAGAAAGCCCGGGGTCTCCCAGCCACTAAAATTAAGAAAATACTTTTCTACATGTTTATAAAAAATCTAGGAAAAGTAAAATTTGGTAAGGTAGACGTTTTAATAAAGCCCAGCTATAGCAGAATCTGCTTTAGTCTATAATCCTGAATTTTTGACCTACTAGCGAAATTGTTGCCCCTAAATACCAGGCAGCAATTAAGTTTCCTTCTCCTCATTAACTGACTCATATCTATTGTTCCTTTCCTTGTGCCAGAAGTACAAGTGACTCATTTCCCCCAAGTCCTGAGTTCTTATTTATGCTCCTTCTAAAACATAAGATTTGTTATGCTCAAGTATGAATGAGTTTCATTATTCCTTTGCCCATATTTCATTTTCTGTACTTAGTTCAACCTAAGTTGGCTTAAATTTTAATATAGCTAAAGTTTTAATTTTCTTTCTAGATTTGAACTGTAAACTTAAACTATGATCTTTATAAGCTTTGTTGTTGTTGTTGTTGTTCTGTCAAGAATGTAACACAGCTATAGGTTTGTAAAAGACATTCAGTAACTGTAAGGTTTTGACAGGGGAAGAACTATGAAAGGATGTGCTTTCAAAATTCGAGTGCACCATATACAAAGTAGAAATGCCTACACCAATGAAAATGGAACTAATTGTGTGAGAATTTGAGTATTTTAGGATTTGTAGAGTATTATTTATCTATTAATATGATTTTGGAAAGTTATAGTTTTATATGAAGACTTATTAAATGGAGAAAAATTAATTTTGTTAAATGAAGAGAAATTAGTTTGGACATGCAGAAGCAAACTTCCCTTGTTAAAAATTTAAATCGGCATTTTTTTATTCCTGTCTTTTTCCTTTGTCAAGCCTTATTTGTCACCCAAACACAGATGGAGTTAAAATCGGCCTCGTGCACCTGTGGTACAAGTGGTTTTTGCAATAATCTATCTAGAGGTAATTGTGCTTGGTTTGCAGTGTTGCGTGTGACACTTCAGAACAGAATGCTGTGACCTCTTATCTGTAGGGCTGCCCTCTAGAGCAGCAGGACTTCTACTTTTTGGGATCGAAAAACAAGATATGATGGGGAAATTCAGAGGTTTCTTGGGCTGGATGTGCTATGGAAAAAAATACTGGGAATGCTTTCTGAAATAGGATGAACAGGAAGAAACAGATGCTTGCACCGAAAGAGAATAGTGAAAATGTTAAGCAGATGTTAAGATTTTGAAAGAATGTAAGCTACAGATACAGTGCTGGATGTCACTGGTGTTAATATTGGGGAAATAGAATCTGTGGAGCCAGTTTTTGGTTTGGGGTCAGAAAACAGCATGGCTTCTTTTCTTGCTGTTGTTGTTTTGACTGGTTTTGGTCATGACAGATTCTTGGTATTTGACAACAGTTCCAGCCATTTTAGTCCCTAGCACTGGAATATCCCGAAGTCTTGAATGTGATAGCATTGGGTAATCCCATGTCTTCTGGGCCTGGACCATATAATACTAGGATTTGAAGTTGTCTTTGAGGATAACTGAAGTCTAGAATGAACCTTCTAGAATTTTTCATGAGTAGAGTCAACTATTTTATTACCTCTTTCAAAAAAAAAAACTTTATTGGTTTTCTACAACACAGATTTGAATTGTATTAGTAGGAGTGATATTAAAAATTTGGAATAGCCACTGTCGTAGTCCATTTAGTGTTGCTGTAACTGTAGCCTCAGAATACCTGAGGCTGGGTAATTTATAAAGAAAAGAGATTTATTTAGTTCATGGTTCTGTGGGCTATACAGTAAGCATGGCTCTGGCATCTGCTAGGCCTCTGGTGAGGGCCGGTGTGCTGCATAACATGGCAGAGAATGTCACAGGGCAAGTGGACACACGCAAACAGGGGAAACCTGAGGGCCTCCTGACTTCATAACGACCCACTCCAGTGGAAATGAATCTAGTCCCGAGAGAACTAATCCAGTCTCACCAGAGGGAGAACTCACTGCAGGAGAACTTTACCAAGGCTTTCACTATAGATTTGCCCCCATGACCAAAACACCTCCCACTAGACCCCACCTCCCAGCACCTCCACATTGGTGATCAAATTTCAACATGAATTTTGGTGGGGACATGTTATATCCAAACCACAGCAGTCAAAGATAATACTTACAATATGCAATTATAAAGAATATGCCCTGCTTGCTGGGATGAACGTAAAAGATAAAGGGATCAGCTATGCTCACCTGCTTCCTTCTCTGTTATTTAGTCTGTCTAAATAATTAGAAATTGTTCATCTATAAGAATTTGGATTAAGAAAAATTTGGTAAAGAGTTGAACTAATTTTCAATAACTACAAAAAAGGGCATCTCAATTTGAAAGATGGAAATGTAATATGGAGCTGAAGATCAGTTACTGGAAGAAAACATAGGTAAAATACTGAGTATGTAGTCTGAAAAATTTGTAGCTTTGAATCATTTTGAGACTATGTCCCTATATCAGAGCCCTTTGCTGTGATATCAGGAAAGGTATATCTGCGTCTCCAGTGATCTGCTGAAACTCCTCATGGGATAATCAGCATCCTATACGGTTAACATTATAATCCAGTGTCTAAAGAGATATGTACATTATTCTTCAAAAAGGAAGCTCCTCATTCTCAGCGTAGGCTTCTTTTGCAAAATGTGAATGATGTACAGATAATTACTCTATTTGCTCCATTTCATGATGTTTGCATTTTTTCCTGGAAATTTTCATTGTAAGATGGGAATAGCACACTGAAACTTTTTTTTTTTTTTTAAGAGACAGGGTCTTGCTCTGTCTCAGCCTGTCCCAGGCTGATCTCAAATGAACTCCTGGGCTCAAGCAATCCTCCTGCCTCAGCCTCCCAAAGTGCTGGGATTATGGGCGTGAGCCACTGTACCAGGCCTGGATCTTAATTTTTTTTTTTTTTTTTGAGACAGAGTTTCATTCTTGTCGCCCAGGCTGCAGTGCAATGGCATGATCTCAGCTCGCTGCAACCTCCACCCACTGGATTCAAGTGATTCTCCTGCCTCAGCCTCCCGAGTAGCTGGGATTACAGGCACATGCCACCATGCTCAGCTACTGTTGTATTTTTAATAGAGATGGGGTTTCACCATGTTGGTCAGGCTGGTCTTGAACTCCTGACCTCAGGTGATCCACCCGCCTTGGCCTCCCAAAGTGCTGGGATTACAGGCATGAACCACCGCACCTGGCCAATTGTTCCTTTTTAATTTCAATAACCATAATTGAAGATTTTCCTCTCCATTTAGCAAAGAAGTGGCTCATGCATCATTACATTAAAATAGTAAAACCAAGATTACCAAGATCATAAAATTTATTTTTTCCTTTAGTGGCTTCTTGCTAATTAAAGTGAAAATAGTATTAGGGAGTCTCTTGTGAATACAGTGCTTATGTGGCCGAGGCAACAATTGAGGGAGTGGACAAAAGGTACTGTTTATGTATAGAAATTTCTTTCGCTATCAGGTTCAGGACTTAGAATCAAATAATTTTATTTTTTAAAAAGAACGCTAGAGTTCCACTATCCTAGTCAATTTACATTTGAGGATACTAATGGTCCTCAAAGAGATTAAATAATGGCAAGTTGATAATAGGGTCTGGTCTGATAGGTCTTCGGGCTTCTAATTCATTTGTTCTTTCCACCATTGTTTGTCTATGTTTAAATGCATTTTACTTGAAAACAAAAGGATCTGCTTCAACTCTAGTCAATCCCTGCCTCTTCTCACAATGTGGTGGTGTTTCGACAGGTGGGCCACTCTGACCCCCAGTCTGAGTAGATGGGGAGAGATGATATGTGGAAGGTGGGGTAAGAGTTGAGGAAGGAGGAGAAGCTGTGGCCCACCCTTCCTCCACTTGCTTAGTGCTTAGGACCGTAACTAATACTTACTGAGTGTTTATTGAGTAGCTGCTGCTACTTCTACCGCATGTAACCTTTCCTTTGCTCTTTGAAAGAATATATTGTGTTGAGAGAAAAGCCTGCATTTATAATTAATCTCCTTTTCTAAATAAAGTAGTGAGACAGTGTACAGACTTTTTTTTGCTGTGGTGTTTTGTAATATCAAGAGGGGTAACATCTGAGTAAATGAATAGATAAATTATCTCAGGCTACATTAGATCCTTCTGTAATTTTGCCAGGAAGATATTCTTATTCTTATTTTTCTAGAAAAGATTTTAAAATGTTAATCTAAAATATAGCAATGTCCTCACTGCCAAAACAAAATAGGATGATATCTACACTCTATTTCAGAAAGTGAAAATATGTTTTCTTTGATTGATCAAAGAATCTAATGTGCTGACTTGTATGGCTGTGTTACTACTGTTTTCATTACTTACATTTGTATCACTCTTAAAACTACATTGTATTTTCACATCTTTCTCTCTGCTGTAGTTTCAATATACTAATCCTAACATAGGCTTTGTGAAGGTGAAAGAGATTAATCTTTTGTGAAATTTGCTTATTAAACATTTAATATATGCATTATGTAAACACTTGCTTTTCTGACTACACCTTTTTTTTGCTTTGCCTTAAAAAAAAATTATAGAAGTGAGTTACCTAAATCAGAAAGACACATGGCATTAAAAATTTTAAGGTTATATAAAACATTTAGCAGCGAGTTATATTCTCTGCATTCTGTAGCAGATATTTTGTAAGCTAGATTTAACTGTCAAGATCCAAAGTCAAATGTTTCTTTTTCTGGTTCTGAAAATGGCCTTTAAATTGAGTGGGTAATACTAATACTCTGCTAATAAACAGTCTAACTGGACCTTTGTTGCCACAGGATAAGGTGATAGAAATATCAGGCTAAAGAGACCCTGAGCACCAGAGCAGCATTTCCAGGAAATATTGATTGGTCTTAACCATTTTATTTATGTAAAGCAGGTGAAGTTTTTTGGAAAAATATAAAAACCTGAAACTTACCTAACAAAGCCCGTGCCTTGGCAGCTCTCATTCTCCTCTGTTCTCTTTCTTTGCTGGCATGAACGTTCAGATAACCCAAAAGGTGTTATGAAAATATTCTAACCTCTGAGTTCAGGTCTGCTGTTTCTGAAAATCATTTTTGTGAGAATAACAAGACAAATAAGAACTATTAGTATATATCTGTGTGATTGTGCAGTGAGCAAAGCGTACACCTGTGCCTGCAGTGGCAAAAGTGGTTCTGTTCTTAAAAGAATCAGTTTTGGCTGGGTGCAGTGGCTCACGCCTGTAATCCCAGCAGTTTGGGAGGCCGAGGTGGGTGGATCACAAGGTCAGGAGCTTGAGACCAGCCTGGCCAACATGGTGAAACCCCGTCTCTACTAAAAATACAAAAATTAGCTGGGCGTGGTGGCATGTGCCTGTAATCCCAGAGGCTGAGGCAGGAGAATCGCTTGAACCTGGGAGGCGGAGGTTGCAGTGAGCCGAGATTGTGACACTACTCCAGCGTGGTGACAGAGCAAGACTCTGTCTCAAAAAAAA
>NW_016808228.1:2327054-2344929 GCF_001698545.2 Rhinopithecus bieti | reverse complement strand
AAAAAAAAAAAAAAAAAATCAGTTTTAAGGACCAGTGTTCTACTCCATCTTTTCTCTCACTGAGCAGATTCTGTAAATGTCATGTTGTTAATTACACGTCTAAAATCTTATTTTCTCCCTTGCTTTTTAGTCAATTGGAAACGCTAAAACAACCAGGAATGATAATAGCAGTCGTTTTGGGAAGTATATTGAGATTGGTTTTGATAAGAGATATCGAATCATTGGTGCCAATATGAGAACTTATCTTTTAGAGAAATCCAGAGTGGTATTCCAGGTAAGCCAGCCATATACACAAATGTACTTGTGTTAGATTGCTGTATAATTGTTGAGTCCATGCTTGCTGGTATGCATTTTATTTCTAGACAGTTTTGAGCATATTATGACAATATTACCTCCAACCACACTTGGACTGAAGCATGGAAAATGGTGCCTGTTAGAGGCAGGGGAGTACCACTTAAACGCTAATAGTCTTTGGGGCTAGTCACTTTTAGGTTTGACTTTTCCCTACAGGTGCTTGCAGGAAAGCTTAGTTGAAGTTGAGAACAGGTGCTATTAGTTTAGTCTTGTCTCTCATATTTCCAAATGATAGGGAAGGTATTGTTCCATGCTTTCAATAAGTTACAGTTTGAACTTGGCTCAGGAAAAAAAATTATCTTGTCCTCTTTCCTTCCTTCTTCTCCTCTCTTAGAATTTATTATTGTTTAGATAGAATAGTGAGGGTTAAAAAAAATCTTCACAACCCAATTGTGAACTACTATCAAAAAAACAGTTGATGCATCTGTCTAGGGTTTACATTCACATGTAAGCTCTTGATCCCTTTTGATTGGAAAGTGGGAGATACTATATATTTACATCACTAACAGGCATACATTTATATATCTATAGGTATGGATTTATCACATACTCTGAGTATAGGGCTTCTGTAGACCTACTGCTTGCCTCATGCTGTGAGATTTAGGTTTCATTAACCTCAACTGCATGCCCACTGCATTGAGGTTCAAATGCCCCTGACACTGCCATGTAACAGCATCCACAATTTCCATAGCCCAGGTCTGTCATAGGTTTGAAAGTGTCTGATAATTTGAGCAGTCTGAAGTTGCTCTGGCTTTGACTTTGGGGCTGTGCCTGATTTGTCACCACCTAAAATATAATACTTGATTTGTATAGTAAGGCAATACAAATGAAGTATTATATTTAATATATAGGTACATACAGTACAGTGTTACTACACTGATGGCCATTTGTGTAGGTTTTTTGGAAAAGTGTCTACTTTGATAACCAGAAGAAAGAATGGGTGAAACAGAGGTAGATCTAAGAGAAGATTCAGATGTTAGAGTTCAAATAGTAGAGGTTTGATTGATAGGTAAGTGAGTAAGCGGGGAGGAAAGATGGTCCTTGGTCAGTGTGAGACCAAAGGCCAGTAGTGCTTAATATAAAATGGTAAGGCCCAATCCTTATTGTCTTGTTTAGAGACACTGAACCATTTCTAGCAGTTTCCCAGTCTCCAGAGATATAGAATGTCAAGGATGTTTGGCTTGTCAAAATGAATCACACAATCAGAAGAGGCATACTTGTATGGTCCTTTATGTACAAAGAGGACCTAAGCATTTCTGCAGACTCACAGGCTTTTGTAGTTTCTGTGTGCTGAACCACCTGATCTCTTGTTTAATCATGCTTGTGGTCATTAGTATATTGGTAATTTGTTCAGTGGCTTCTGTCCCTATAATAGGTTTTCTTTTCCAGACATCAGCCCCCTGTGGGCATCAAACCCGACCCTGGCCTTATTAATAAGATTCATTAGCCAACTGAGTATACAGTAAAAATCAAGGATATAGTGATAAACTATTAGGTGTATGAACAATATTATTGCAACTGTATTTTTTAGATGTATATGTGGAAAAGAGTCTCAGGAAATACTGAAAAATTATCTTAGAATTTATATGTGATTTATTTTCTATTTTATAAAAGTTATTGATTTAAAATGTATAAACTAAAATGATATGGAAGATGTACATTTGTGGCTTTCTTATATACAACACAGTAGATGGTCCAGTTTACAATATGGCAAGAATGGGATTATTCTTTTTTCAAAGCATTTGGAAGTCTGTGAATCTAAGAGGTACCATTAGAAAATAGTATTGAGTATTAAAAAAAAAAAAATGGTTTTAGTTTCCCCCCAAAAGCACTGATTATCTTATGATTGTGGACATACATCAAGCTGTTCACTAGTTCAGAAAGCATTACTTACTATCCGATATTTTATGTTGAATTTGACCAACACACACATATTCATATATATGCATATAGGCTATAAATCAGAAGAAATAATAATCAGAAATAAGTATTAGGAAATATTGGAAAGTATAATTTATTTAACCGAGATAATTAAATATTAAAATCTTATTTTATGATAGAACTTTCTGATTTTATGATAGAATTTTCTGAATTTTAGATTAAAATGCTGTAATTGAAAACTCTTCTTATTTCAAAGGCAGAAGAGGAGAGAAACTATCATATCTTCTATCAGCTTTGTGCCTCAGCAAAGTTACCTGAATTTAAAATGCTACGATTAGGTATGAATATGGCATTAAATTTATTGTTCTGGTATTGTTTTCTGTTAATTTCCAAGTTCCTAAATATACTTGTTAAAAAGGAGCTTATCTCATGCTGAAATACTTATGGATAATATGATAAAAAGTCAGCAGTTGGCTTCAAAATAACCCATGGGGTAGAGAAGGAGTAAGTAGCTGTATAAATGGAACAGTATTGGCCTGGAGGTGATTTTAGATGGCTGTTTAAGATGAGTAATGAGTACCTACGGGCTCATTATATTAGTCTCTCTACTTTTATATATGTTTGATATTTGCCTTGATTAAAAGAAAAGAAAATTTAAAGGAGTTGATTTGTTAGAGGCCAGTAGGGTTTCTTTATGAGGGGAGTAAAGGAATTTGAGGAAATTATTTCTAGTGTGTAGGTTGGAATAACCTTTAGGAAAGGACTATTTATTTTTACGCAATTAACATAAATAAACTATAATATTTTACCCCTATTTAATTAAATTTTATTTAATTTTTAGTTTTTTATTAAAATACAATTGAAAACACAGGCAGTCAAACTCCAGACCTTGTACACTCAACTGTGCCATTGCCACCTCTGATTCAGAGTGGACATAAAGGTAGAAGTCAAGGCTTTTCATAAACCAGAAAACTTTTATTTTCTTCGTTACAGGAAATGCAGATGACTTTAATTACACGCAACAAGGAGGCAGTCCTGTGATTGAAGGAGTGGATGATGCAAAGGAGATGGCACACACCAGGCAGGCCTGCACTTTGCTAGGTAATGTCACTTTATTCTTGAGCTCTTCTGAGGAATAGCTTTTTTACTCAAGCAACCTTTGTTTAGAATATTGGCTTGACTTTATATTAAGTGGCGAGTATTGCTAAAAGATTTAATATTCCACATAGAACACATTTAGACAGCAAATGGGCAGGAGGTTTCTTTTTGGAGTGATAGAACTGTTCTAAAATTAGATTGTGGTAATGGTTGTGCAACTTTGTAAATTTACTAAAACATTGAATTGCACACTCAAAATGGGTGAATTTTATAGTATGCAAATTAGACTTCAATAAAACTGTTCAAAATATATATTTGGGGCATCAGGGGAGGGCTACTTGTAATTCTTTGCTTAAATTTTTATAAAATCTGAAACCTGAAGCTAAGTGAAATGGGCTCCTCTACAAGCTCGCATTTTGTAGGAGCTTTTGGTTTGTTTGTTTGGTTTTGGGGGTCTTTCTGTGGCTGGGAAATGTGGCTGAGTTGGCATCATGACAGAATATTACATTACATGTAGTTTATTCCAGCATTTTTTTTTTCTGTTCCAACACTTCTGAAGCAGCTCAGATGTCACTATCTTGTTTCTGGGATTTAAAAAATGTTGGGCCTACATGTGAATAAATTAATCTTTAGAACTTGTCATCTACAACTTAAAGAAAAAAAAACCTCAGAATATAAATAACTCTAAAATCATACGATGGCATTTTGAGTAGTACCCTCACGTGAGTTAACGTAATTTAAAAGCACTGCTAATTACAGTGTGGACCAGGACCACTGTGGGCCTTGCTAGAAATGCAGAATCCTGAATCCCTTCTCAGACCTACTGAAACAATCTGCATTTTGTCAAAATCTATTGGTGATTCATATGCATATTAAAAGTTTGACAATCACTGCATTTCTTCTCGGGCTAAATCTGTAAACAGTAAATTGTGAATTTGAAAAAGCCATACAGAAGTTTCAGTGAGCTGAGATCACACCACTGCACTCCAGCCTGGGTGACAGAGTGAGACTGTGTGTCAAAAAACAAAAAAGAAAAAGTCATAATGCAGGAGATGGTAAAAAAATAAATAAATAAATAAAAATAATAATAATTATAGGGTCAGTACAGAATTATCCTTTCTTAGATTACATATTTGGAAATGATTTCACTGCTTCTATTTGCATGCAATTATATCTAATTTTCGTGAGATTCTTATGTTATTTAAAAATGAAGCCAGATCTGATAAAAGCCGAAAGCTGTCCAGCTTTCTCATCCTGCCTTATCCTTCAAGTTCTGCTCTGATGCTGTATTTGGACCCATACTCATCAGGCTGGGATATAGCACCAGCCCAAACGCTTCAATCTTGGTGTCTCTTTGACTTAATACTTGGTCTGTAGTTTAAAGAAGTAATTAAATAATTACTTTTTAAACAGCCTTAAGAAGTAACAGCTTTATTGGGCTGTATTTGGAGCAGAGATAAATAGAAATGGTAATACTATTACTTTTAAACCCAGTGTGTGACAATGATGACAATAATTTGTTTAGCACTTACTGTGTGTCACATTGTGTATTAAGTATGCTATGTGCATTATCTCATTTAATTTTCACATACTTTGAAATAGTCACTATTATTTTCATATCTCAAATGAGAAAATGGAAGCATAGAATACTGAAGTTACCTGTCCATTTGAGATGATAGGTCCGTACCAGAGCCAGGTCTCAAGCCAAATCAGCCAGTCAGCAGCCATGTTATCCATCCATGATGCTAAACTACCTAATGTGTTAATGTCAACAAAGATGAACGTGTTGTTAGCTATGACACATTATAATATGCACAACATCTGGCAATATTCAGGAATTAACAATAGGCTTAAAATTGTCTGCTATAATTGTTTAGTTGCTATTCTGAAATTAATCACTTGTTCATTCACTCTCGTTTCAGGAATTAGTGAATCTCATCAAATGGGAATTTTCCGAATACTTGCTGGCATCCTTCACTTAGGCAATGTTGGATTTACATCCCGAGATGCAGACAGCTGCACAATACCTGTAAGTTCAGAATAAGTTTTAGTGGGATGGCAGTTGAATTGTGTTTTAGATTTGTAGATTGTTTGAAGAAGCAATATACTTTAAGTCTCTCTCTCAATATTATCAGAAATATAATTATCAAAGACATATATTACCAAAGGAGAATCTCAAACTGAGAATAAAGAAATATGGATTCTAATCCCTGGTGCATAGTGATTTTGTGGTGTGTGTGACAGAGATAGAGAGAGAAAGAGAGAGGGTTGGATAGATGAGATTACTGACTGTGATGCAGATGTGGCCCCACAAGATCAGAAACTCATGGAAGTTAAAGCTATAAGGGATCATATCATGCCCTTACAGAAATGTTTCAGGACTCCCCACTGCCTTCAGAAGCAGACCCAACACCTTACTTGGCATGACATGACATGACATGAAAGGGCTTCGTGACTGACCCCTGACTTCCTGTTGAGCTTCTTTCTCATTGCTTTGCACACTCCACATCCAGCCGTTTCCATGCCAGGCTGGCTGTCTCTCCTGGCTTTGCTCAGATTCTCCCTCCTGGGGTTCGTAGATTGCTCTTCTTCCCTAGCCAGCTCTTACTCACTTCTCACAGGCAGATCTCTAGCATGTCTTCTTAGATACACACTCCCCACTTCTGCTTTCCTTTATTGTAGCTCAAATCACATTGTTCTATAAAGGTCTCTCTTGCTTGCCTTTACCCACTAGGATTTGAGGTCCTTGTAGAAAGAGCCATGCTATTCATTTTGGTATTCTTAATTAAGGCCTTAATTTAAATGGCATTTATTCAACTCAGTTGCCTTTTTTCTCCGGATCTATAGCCACTTGTGTAAAAACAGATTCTCTACTCCTGTAAGAAAAGAATCTATTTCTTGTCTTTTCTGGATATACTACTTTGATACTATATTGGATGTGTGAGACATGATATAATATAAAATAAGTGACTTTATGATTTGAAAAGAAAACTTTTTCTGTAACTTTTTTTTTTTTTGAAACGGAGTTTCACTCTTGTTGCCCAGGCTGGAGTGCAAAGGCATACGATCGCAGCTCACTGCAACCTCTACCTCCTGGGTTCAGGCGATTCTCCTGCCTCAGCCTCCTGAGTAGTTGGGACTACAGGTACACACTACCATGCCCAGCTAATTTTGTATTTTTAGTAGAGAGAGGGTTTTGCCATGTTGGCCAGGCTGGTCTTGAACTCCTGACCTCAGATGATCTGCCCACCTTGGCCTCCCAAAGTGCTGGGATTACAGGTGTGAGGTATGAGCCACCGCATCCAGCCCTGTAACTTATTTATTAGTCCAAGGGCCAAGAGCTAGATGGGCAGAGAGTTTGGTTTACAGAAAGCTTGATCCTCATGATTTTCTTTATGAATATTTGAGGTGTAATTTTCCTAAGCCATGGGTCCTAATTTTAGATGCATGATTCCTCCTCCCCTGTCCCAGCCTCTTTTTTTCTAATGGTGGTTTTGTAAAAGGCAAAATGATAATTCTAATTTAAACCCTGATTTCTTCTAATGAAACATTGCTAGTCTTTTTAAAAGCCTTGTTGAGATATAATTCACATATCATACTCATTTAAAGTGTACCATGAAGTGGCTTTAAGTATATTCACAGATATGTGCAACCATCACCATAGTTGGTTTAAAATACTTCCATGACCTCAAAAAGAAACCCAGCACCCTTTACTTATTGTTACCTATGTGTCAATTTCCCTAGCCCTAAGCAACCATAAATCTGTTTTCTGGCTGATTTGCCTGTTCTGGACATTTCATATAGATGGAATCATATCATATATGGTCTTTTGTGACTGGCTTCTTCCAAAATCCATCCATGTTGTAGCATGTGTCAATACTTATTCTTTTATATGGCTGAATAATAGTCCATTATATGGAGATACTGTATTTTGTTTATCCATTGGTTGATTGATGGATATTTGAGTTGTTTCGCCTTTTGGCTGTTGTGAATAACCCTATTCTGAATGTTGGCATACGAACTGGATTTTTTAAAAAGAACTCATTGATTTCTGCATCACCATCTTTCATCTTTACCCTTGTGACCTTTCCCCAAATGTCAAGCTTCTCCTAATCAAGAAAGTCGTGACTAATGTTATATCACATATATCACTTCACTATGAGTCTTACCTAAAATTTGAGTCTACTATTTTCCTATTTGAGATGTCTAGAAGTTATTAACATCATCTTGGAGGAATAGTACTTACAATGTATGGAACTTGTCCAGAAGTTACTTCCATCCAGTTCTTGTAATTCTGTTATTTTTACTTTCTAACCAGTGCTTGTCAACTTTGTTGATTGGATGATAGCTATAAATACTACAGTTTCACTATTCGGGGTAGGTGGAGATTAAATGAGTTTTTGTTTTGTTTTTTGTTTTTTTCCTGTTTTTCTTTTTGAGACAGAGTCTCTCTTTGTCGCCTGGTCTGGAGTGCAGTGATGTGATCTCGGCTCACCGCAACCTCCACCTCCTGGGTTCAAGCTGTTCTCCAGCCTCAGCCTCCCGAGTAGCGTCCAGCTAATTTTTGTATTTTTAGTAGAGATGGGGTTTCACCATGTTGGCCAGGCTGATCTCAAACTCCTGACCTCAGGTGATCTGCCTGCCTTGGCCTTCTAAAGTGCTGGGATTACAGGCATGAGCCACTGTGCCTGGCCTTAAATGAGCTTTAGAAGTTACTGGTAAGACATATTTATTTGATAGTTCTGCTCCACCTTAAAGGCATTTGCTGAACCCAGTGACCTTGAGCTTTGGGTTTCATAGCAAAGTGAGCTACAGAAGACAAAGACAAAGCACAAGACTCATATAAACAGGGGAACACAAAGACTCCTGCCTAAATCTGAGACCCTAAGTGGGGAGCTATTAATCAATTTGCCTACCACCCTCTCCAAGAGTATAAAGAAAACTTAACCTGACCCATACTTTGGTGCCAAGTGGAGGCAGAAAACTAGCTCCCTAAAAATTTATAACAGCAAACTGACTCTCACACATATTCATTCCCAGACTGATTTCATAGTTCCTGGAAGGTCTCAAAAAACTACGTAAAGAAAATATAGCTTAAATTGATCCTGGGCCGGTAGTGGCCTAGGCACCTGACAGAAGCAACTGCAAATCTACTTTGGAGGACCCACCTTCAGTCTAGGCCTCAGTGGAGTCCCATCAGAAAAGTTACAAGAAGTATTGACTCACAATCAGAAATCACAAGTCCCCCAGTGAAACAAAATAGAAGGAGCTAGGAGAAATGACAGATAGCAGAGTCATACCTGCTAAGAATGCCAAAATAAATTAACAGCAGATTTGGCACAACTGAAGAGAAAACTGATAAGCTAGAAGATAGATGTGAAGAAATTGCCCAAAATGCAAGATAAGACCCAAAGATAGAGCATTTGAAATAGTAATTAAGAGAGAAGGATAGAGTAATCATGTCTAATTTTAATCTAATGAAAATTCATAAAGGAGAGAAGAGAGAGAATGAAGCAGACATAATATTCCAAGAGATCATTACTAAAAAGTTTTAGAACTTGTGAAAATGACTAACCCACAGAAAATCCCAGTTAGGATAAATAAAAAGAAATCTACTCCTAAGCACATCATAATGATATCAAAGACAGAGGAAACTTCAAACAGAGAGATTAAGAGATTGCCCTTGAAGAAACAGCAGTTAATCTGATAGCTCACTTTCCAGCTGCAGTTATAAAAGCCAGAACACAGTGGAATAATATCTTCAGTGTTCTTAGAATGGAAACTATTAACTTAGAATTATATATCCGGTTAAAATATCTTTCTAGAATGAATTAAAGTTGGAAGCATTTTCAGACAATTGAAAACTTATGAGCGGCCAGGTGTGGTAGCTCACACCTGTAGTCCTAGTACTTTGGGAGGCTGAGGCAGGTGGATCACCTGAGGCTAAGAGTTTGAGACTAGCCTGGCCAACATGGCAAAACCCTCTCTCTACTTAAAATACAAAAATTAGCTGGGCATCGTGCGCATGCCAATAATCCCAGCTACATGGGAGGCTGAGTCATGAGAATTGCTTGAACCTGGGTGGCGGAGGTTACAGTGAGCTGAGATTGTGCCACTGCACTCCAGCCTGGAGGATAGAGTGAGACTGTCTCCAAAAAAAAAAAAAAAAAAAAAAGGCTTATAAGAATCTGCTGTTGCCAGTGAGCCCTCACTAGAGGAAATATTAAATATTAAAGGATATAGTTTAGGCAGAAGGAAAGCGATCCCAGTTAGAAGATCTAAGATACAAGAAGAAATGAACTAAGAAGTTAGTAAAATGTGGGCAAATGTAGGTAAAATTTGATTAATTAAAATAATAATAGTATATTGATCTGGTAAAAGATAGAATTCCCCACAAGACATGTATTAATTACAAAGGGAAAGATAGTTATCATTACAGTCAAGAAACCTGGCAGACATTACCTTAACCAAGTGATCACAATTGATAGTACCAATATTTGGACCAATCAATATCACATAGCTTTGGATATGACACACTTAGAAGAGTGCGACACCACTTCTCTGGTATTTCTGCCAAAATCTAATCATGAGGTAATATCATAGAGACACAAATTGAGGGACTCTTCAAAAAGTCAAGGTCACAAAAGACAAAGAAGAATGAAGAACTGTTCATGTTAAAGGAGACTAATGAGACATGATAGCTAAATTCAATGCATGATCCTGGATTGAATCCTGGACCATAAAAATTAATTATTTTTTGTAGAGCACACTGTTAGGCCAGCTGGCAAAGACTGATTTAGATCTGCAGGTTATATTACAGGGTTGTATCATTGCTAATTTTCTCATTTTGTTCATTATACTGTACTTACATAAGGTAATGTCCATGTATTTTAGGAAATGCACACTGAAATATTTAGATAAAAGGGGCATTGTGTTTGAAATTTACTCTCAAAAAGTTCTGAAAAAGTAATGTGTGTGTGTATATATATATGTGTGTGTGTGTAAAAGAGTGAGAGAGTGATAAAAGGGAATGTGGTTAAATGTTAATATTTAGGGAATCTGAGTGAAGGGAATTTTTTGTACTATTCTTGCAACTTTTCTGTTAGTCTAAAATTAGATAAAAAGTTTAAAATATAAAATGAATCTCTAGCCCCCTACCATACCCCACACACAAAAGGTAGAACTAAAGTATTGGATAACAGAGGATAAATTGGGAGGGGTGTTTTGAGTTAGTGTTACCTAGTTACATTATGTTAATTATATAACAGAATAGTAACAAAGTAAACCTTTCAAACTAGTGGAGAGGAAAATGGATTGAAAAAAATCAAAATATGGCAAGAAAGAGGGAGAAAAAGAAATTTTGAAAAGCAGGACAACCAAAATAACAAAATAAGATAGAAATAATTAAAAATGGACTAAATGCTGCAGCTAAAAGACTTAGATTGTTAGACTGGTTAAAAAAATTCAGATATAACCATGGAATACTACCCAGTCATAAAAGAGAATGACATCATGCCCTTTGCAGCAACCTGGACGCAGCTGGAAAACATTATCCTAAGTAATGCAAAAACAGAAAACCAAATACATGTTCTCACTTACAAGTGGGAGCTAAACATTGGTTGCACATGGTCATAAATGGGAACAGTAGACACGGGGGAATACAAGAGAGCGTAATGGTTGAAAAAACTACCAATTGGCGGCTATGTGCACTACTGAGGTGATGGATTCATTCATACTCCAAACCTCAGCATCACACAATATTCCTTTATTATGTACTTGTGCACAGACCTGCACATGCACCCCCCGATTCTCAAATAAAAGTCGAAAAAAGAAAAAAAAAGTTTCAGGTATATACTTTTAAAAGAAGCATTCCTAAAATATAGAGGTACAAAAAGTTTGAAAAAAAAAGTTTAGAAAAGACATGCTAGCTAGGACAAAACTGGCAGCACTGTGCGGGTATTGAACAAAATAGACTTTGAGGCCAAAAACAGTGCTAGAAGGAAATAGAGTGACTTTGCAATGATAAAGATTTTATTCACTGTGCATGGTGTCTGCCTGTAATCCTAGGAGACTGAGGCAGGAGGATCTCTTGAGCCCAGGAGTTTGAGGCTACAGTGAGATACGATTGTACCACCACACTTTAGCCTGGGCAACAGAATGAAATCCCATCTTTAAAGAGAACAGATTTTATTCACCAGGAATATGTAATAGTGCTAAACTTCTATGTACTTAATGACATAGCCTCAAAAGATATATAGCAAAAATCAACAGAAACCACAAGAAGAGGCAAATTTGCTGTCAGAATGGGAGATTATTGACTTCTCTCAATTATTGATAGGTGAAGTCCAAAAATGAGTAAAGCTGTGGAGAATTTAAACCAAACAGTTAACCATCTTGATGTAATAGAACAATATGGTAACAACATTCAAGTAGAATATGTTTACAGAATGCTGATCCACTTTTTTTTTTTTTTTAATTTTAAGAAAATTGAGATGGAGTCTCACTTTGTTGCCCAGGCTGGAGTGCAGTGGCACTGTCTCAGCTCACTGCAACCTCCACCTCCCAGGTTCAAGCAGTTCTCCTGCCTCAGCTTCCCCAGTAGCTGGGATTACAGGTGTCTGCCAGCACAAGCAGCTAATTTTTGTATTTTTAGTAGAGACAGGGTTTTACCATGTTGGCCAGGCTGGTCTCAAACTCCTGAGCTCAGGTGATCCTCCTGCCTTAGCCTCCCAAAGTGCTGGGATTACAGGCGTGAGCCAGCGCGCCCCGCCTGGCCCACTTTTAAATGATGTCAGACTCTAAATACATACATGTATATGGCTGCTTATGTAAGGGAGTTGACCAGGCAGTGGTGCTGGTTTGTATCTAAAGTGATTACTTGGGCAAAAGGGGGATGAAAGAAGGAAGGGGTGCTTGAGTGTGAAGAGTCTAGAGATGAGGGTGTCAGAAGACCCAGGTTCTAAGGCCAACTCTGACGTCAATTGCCAGCTGATTTTTGACAAGCTATATTTGTTATCTTGGATCCTATTTCCTCATTTATCCACCAGAGACAATGTTCACCCTGCCTGTTCCCCAGAAATGTTGTCAGATTCCACTGATACATGTGATTTAAGATGTTGAAAAACATAATGTACTAACATAGATTAAAATAGACAAGTATTTATCAAACATCTACTCATGCAAGGCTCATGGAAGATATTCTAGGGGGTACAGGGATATGTAAGTCATGGAAGTCATTCTGATCTAAAAAGTCACACAAATAACTATCAAATTACCTGCTTACAACCCTTCAGTGGTCTCCCATTGCTCTAAGGATAAAGACCAGCTGGGGTATAGCCTCTGTCTGTTTCTGTGACTTCAGTTCACATTTTCTCCCTCATTCAGCTTCAATCCTTCCTATAGGTGATTTCGTTCCTACCACAGAATATTTTTGCCAGCTGTTTCCTTGGCTTGGAAAGTCCTTTTCTCCCTCTTTCACCCAGTTAGCACCTTCCTTTTCTCAAGGGAACTGTCTCCTGCTTCCTAAACAGAGCATATTCCTCTCACATGGACTCAGCATAGTGTCCTTGGTCTTTGTGGCATTTTTCATTTTAGGGAGCAATCACTTGATTAATATCCATTTTTCCCGAGTGACTATAAGTTCTAGGAGGGCAGGGACCATGTTTGTTTTTGCTTCTGGCGCATAGTAGCACTCAGTAAATAATTGTTGACTAACTGACTGATTTTTTGACCAAATGAATGAAGGTACTTTAAGAGAGATACAAATACTATGAAGAGTTAAAGGAAGAGGTAATTTTTGAAGTGAGCCCCAGAAGAGATTGCAAAATGCTGCCTGGATGTCAGTTTAATGGATGAATGTGTTTATTATCACTAATCAACTTTGAGTTATCTTGGTGTTTGTTATAACAAAGAAATTGCTGAATTTTATTTGTTAACTCTTTGTTAACATTTTCCAGGAGATTCTTATTTGATTTATCTGGTCATAGGAAGTAACTCATTATCTTTTGGCAGCCCAAGCATGAACCTCTCTGCATATTCTGTGACCTCATGGGTGTGGACTATGAGGAGATGTGTCACTGGCTCTGCCATCGGAAGCTGGCTACTGCCACAGAGACGTACATCAAGCCCATCTCCAAGCTGCAGGCCACAAATGCCCGTGATGCTTTGGCCAAGCACATCTATGCCAAGCTTTTTAACTGGATTGTAGATAATGTCAATCAGGCTCTCCATTCTGCTGTCAAACAGCACTCTTTTATTGGTGTGCTGGACATTTACGGGTGAGTATATTTGGCTAATTGGTCTGCCAGAGAGCATTCCTTTCTAGAACTTGTCTAGTAAGTCTAAGTGGGCATTTGATTCTGTTTCCTACTGGTAAAGAGAAGGGAAACTTTGCCTGTGACAATTGAAGAATACCTTGATGATGGTGATGCAATTGCATGGTGCTTAAAATTTAAGTAAAACAAAACAAAATGCTTCAAATCTGAAGCTAATTTACTTAGCTGGTGCATAGACTTAATTGATTTTCAGATGCTCATGTAGTAAATTATCACTGAAATTCTAAAAATCTAATGTTATTTGCTAGTTTGCCTTATTTGGGTACCTGTCTTTAGCTGTTAAAATCCTTCCCTCATATTTGTGCTTGTTTCATACTTAATTTTTCATTCTCTGGTTCTCTTTTTCAAAAGAACCTGTAGGATCTCTGTTCCTATTTCTCTCCTATGTGTGTGTAACACTGTGAGTCAGTAAATTGGCAAGAGCAATGGGTTTATCATAATTCTGATGTTCCCCACTTGGGGTGAATGAGCCCTCAAAACTCATAGTGTTGAACACCTCTGCATGCTAGGGCCGTTAAAACAAAACAAAACACAACAAAAAAAGCCTCTCTGCTGCATGGCTGATGCTCATCTGCTGGGTACATATTTCTTGTTACTGACTTAAAATCTTTATCTTCACTGATATGGAAAGAAAATTTTACAATGTTGGGGAATGTCCCATTTCTTTCTTCCTAATGTGTATATTTTGAATATTTTAAAAGCTTTTGTTCCTTTTCTCCCCTTTCCATATTATCTTCGTGGTTACAGATTTGAAACATTTGAGATAAATAGTTTTGAACAGTTTTGCATAAATTATGCAAATGAAAAACTACAGCAACAATTCAATATGGTAAGAATGTTCTTCCTTAAATAATATTCTGCTATAAATTATTCTCTTGAATTCCTAGTCTTTGTTTAAAAGCTTATCCCTGAAATGAAGTTGTGAATTATAATTATTATATGGAATTTAGAACTGATGATTAATGAATGGTACAACAACATTAGAAAAATGTTTTATGGGCCAGGTGGGATTCAAGGCTATCCTTGGATTGCTGTCTGATAATAATGAAAATTTGGGACAAATAGATTGAAAGAAGCAGGCAGTGTGTTAGGTAATTGCTTGGGAGTATGAAGCTTTGAGCCCAGGGATAGCTTTCAGTTTGTTATTTTGAAGTTAATTGTATGTGGAATTATGACTGTCTTAATGCTTACTTGCTATATTAGCAAGATGTCAGAACTAAAAAGCAGAATTTTACATATTCTCTTTTCAACAGTCTGGGACATTCACTGAGGCAATGGCAATGGGAATATTTTGAGTGGCTCTTGTGAAGTAGTAATATTAAATATCTTAGAGGAGTACCGTGGTGTTGGGAGATTCAGAGATGCTTAAAAATCAGAGTCAGCAGATTGTAATAATGAAGGACACAGAGCCCAGAGGTGAACTGTGTGAGTTGGAATCCTACCCTGTGTCAGTTATCCAGGAGGTCTTGGGCAAGTTAGTTGACCTCCCTGGGCCTTAACTTCCTCATCTATAAAATGGACATAATAATAGTACCTGCTGGGCCGGGCGCGGTGGCTCAAGCCTGTAATCCCAGCACTTTGGGAGGCCGAGACGGGCAGATCACGAGGTCAGGAGATCGAGACCATCCTGGCTAACACGGTGAAACCCCGTCTCTACTAAAAAAAAATACAAAAAACTAGCCGGGTGAGGTGGCGGCGCCTGTAGTCCCAGCTACTCGGGAGGCTGAGGCAGGAGAATGGCATAAACCCGGGAGGCGGAGCTTGCAGTGATCTGAGATCCGGCCACTGCACTCTAGCCTGGGCGGCAGAGTGAGACTCCGTCTCAAAAAAAAAAAAAAAGAAAAAAAAATAATAGTACCTGCTGTGTGTGGTTTTATGGATTAAATGGGTTGGAATATGTAAAGTGTCCATCATGTGCAAGGCATAGTTCTAAGTGCAAGAGTGGGAGTGATTCTTAGTGTTGATGAAAGAGGATGTTAAAATGAGACACCCATAGGAATTAGAAGATAGAGCTGAAGGGCAGGAAAGACACCCTTAATAAATCCTCATCTTGTAAAGAGCGAGGTCAAGTGGTATGGTTTGTAGTTGATGCACAAAAACCAGATGTTTAAAGACATTGCAAGTTACAAATTTGGTAAAAAACAAAAGAGGATCTAAAAATAGTAATATAGGGAGAATAGTGGAAGAGCAGGACAGAGGTGGTGTATGTGAATTTAGCCTCTTTTGTGTCATAATGAAATCAGTAGATGTTTCATAGTGATAAATCAGAAGGTAGCTGATAAGCATATTCTTTAGAAATATGTAGGTAAATATCAGAAGAAATAGCTAAGGGAATTAAAAATGGTTGCCTCCAGGGAGCGAGACTGGGGTTGGGGAGAGATGGGACAAGGAGTTGCTGCTTGTCGTTATAAAACCTTTTAGACTGTTTGATTACATATTCCATATACTATGATAAAAACTTGAACCATCTTTGTTTAGCAAATTAAGCTTCTTACCACAGTGACATAACGTAGAAGTTATCTTAAAACCTTAGGCCTATGACTGTTTCCATAATAAGATGACTACTAATATGATTTTCATCTCTGCATAAAAAAATTAATAAAAACCTATCAGAAACTAAACTGAGCATTACCGTTTCTCAAGGTGTTTCTGAGTTTCTTAATACTTAGTTAATGCCACAGCCTTCCACTCTTTCCGAATGTTTCCACACAGAGTGACTGGAATGGCAGGAAGCAATGCCAGCCTCTTTAGGAACTGGCTAGTTTGTCTGTTTTTCAGGGGTCTCCTGTCTGCATGTGTGTTTTGGTCTCTTGTGTCTCCTCCTCTTTCCTGCTTTGTGTCTCTATCCACCTGTTTCTCCTTCTCTCTTCACATACCCCCTTACATTCTGCATCTTTGATTCTCTCTGCACAACTGCTCTGCCCCCTCTTCCTATCCTATGGTAGGTTCTTTCCTTCTAGTCTGTATACATCTTCTCCACCTCAAGCTCTCTCCTTTCTCACTCACTTTAAACTTCCTGTGAACCCAGCAGTGGTTGGAATGCTCTTCTCGTCTTCTTAACTTGCTTATCTCCCATTCATTTTGGCTTCTTTCAGCTTCAACTCCCACTACTAATTGCCTGATTATTTTCTTGTTTCCCAGTTCAAATACCTGAGAGAGAGAATCTGATTAACACTGTTGAGTTTTTCATCAGAGGTCTGTAGCAGGAGACTGCCCTCACGTACCCACACTGGTTTAGTCAGCTGTGACTAGGAATGTGGGGTCTCACAGTGTAAAGAACTTGACTGCATAGGGCTGTTACCTGATCTGGGGATGTAGTTGGGGGCAGTCAGCATGAGAAACCCCGTGACTGGCATGCTTAGTGTTTGAAGGCATTACTATATTGACCAAGAATCTCTTGCCATATTGAACTACATGCCTGTATTCTTTGACAATTGAGCATCCAAAATTTTAAAGACCCCAGGAGCTTTTCCAAACTAGACATGGAGATGTGTGTGAGAAATAATGCTCTATTTAATGTCTAGAGCAGTGTTTCTGTCATCAATATTGAGACTGCATATAAATTAATGAAATTTTTAAAAACAGAGCACATTGTTTTGGAAGATACTCGTACCATCAGTCAGGGTGTCCTGCTGACATATGGTGCCCTATTTGCCTTCTCATTAATCAAAAGAACAGAAGAAATTTGTTTTCTTATTGTAGCAGGATGAGCCACAGACAAAACCTCTCAGACACCGAGTTGTAGAAGGAAGGGCTTTATTCAGCTGGAAGCATCAGCAAGCTGCTGCCTTAAAATCCGAGCTACCCTAGTGCACAATTTCTGTCCCTTTTAAGGGCTCACAACATTAAAGATTTCATGTGAAAAGGTCATGATTGATTTGAGCAAGCAGGGGGTACGTGACAGGGGCTGAATGTACCGGTGGTCAGAGTGAAACAGAACGGGGCAGGGAGTTTCACAATGTTCTATACAATGTCAAGAACATCGGTTTCTAAGTCATGAGTTGATTTGTAACTACTGAGTTTAGGCCAGGCAGGCCCAGGCCTGGTTTTGGGCCTGGCACCGGGCTGCCTGTCTTTGGTTTTACTTCCTTGTTTTTTTCTTAAAACAGGTACTGAGTATAAAATAATATAAAACAATATGAGAGGGTCTCTCTCTTTCCTCATTCCCCCCTTTTGAGATTCTCCCTTTTTTTTTTTTTTTTTTTTTT
>NW_016808228.1:2322468-2326587 GCF_001698545.2 Rhinopithecus bieti | reverse complement strand
TGATCATAGCAGGAACCAGTTTATTGGTTGAGGTGGTGGGGGGTGGGGAGGTTAGAGGCCACACCATGAGGAGCGAGGGCTCAGGTCTCCCCAGGGCCCTGGAAATCCATATCCTCCACCAGGTCCTGCAGGTAGGCCTTGTACTGGTCAGAGGTGAGGGAGAGTGGGTGGCTGTTGGAAATGTGCAGGTCCACAGTGTTCTCCAGGGAGGAGGCACCCCCTACCTGGGCGATTTCTGCCAAGGCCCTGAGGCACGTGGGCACAACCTTGACCATCATGAGCCTCTTGGTCCACGGCTGGTCCTGGGGCCATGACTCCCCCACACAGAACCAGAGTGCATAGCGTGGTGAGCGTCCGCTTCCTTCCGTGTCGGTGATCAGATCTACAATGAAGGGCCCCGGGTCGAACACGCCTCCTTCCTTGTCCTTGGGGACCTCACTGTCAGGCCCATGCCCGCTGTTGAGCAGCTTCTTGCTCACTGCCCAGTATGTGTGGCAGTGCCCCGGCCGCTGGGCCCAGAGCCACTGCCCAGCCCGCTGCAGAGGCAGTCCCCCACCCAGGGAGCTCAGCACGTTCCTCACGTAGCTCATCACTCCCCTGTCTGTCAGGGATATGCCAGGGTCTGGCAGTGTGATTGGCCGTCCAGGCAGCGTCCTGTCTCCCACTTCGGACCCCACCAGCCGCAGGCCCTCCGGGCAGGAGATGGTCTGCTGGAAGACTTGGCGGCCCCATTAGAAGGCTGTCACCTCGAACTCCCACTCTTCCCCCAGCACCAGTAGCCGCTTCAGTGGGTTCTCAGAGGGCTCCAGGTTTGGGAAGGGAGTGGGATTGTCCAGTCTGGGGCTCTGCAGGGGCTGAGGGCAGGGCTCAGGGGCTACAGCCAGGCTTGGGGGTCCTGATCTGGCAGTGGGGCCATCACCATGTTACCCAGTAACTCATCCAGAATGTTTTCCTGGGTATCAGAAGTACTGCCTCCGCCATTGGTGTCCAGAGAAGTGTCTGGCTGGGAAAAGTCCCCAACTCCTACGATGGAAGGTCGGGGCGTGCGGGGAGCTAGAGCCCACCCCTGTTTTGGGGCTCCAGATAGCTCTCAAACTCGAGGCTGCGCACCCCCTTTCCCGTCAGCTGAACTCTAGAGCGCTGAGGCTTTCTTTTCGATCGACTTCTTGAAATAAAACCAACTTTATCATTCTTTGGGTAACATACCCTGGAGCCGAACAGACGGCCCGCTGGGCCCGGGGCTGTCCCCACCCCTATCGTAATGAAGCTTTTTTAATCATTTGAAGAACTACAGATATCAAACAAGGGAGCAGTAAGCAGGTTTTTATTACTATTGTAACTTTTATTATAAGAGTTTTAAATTCTCTTAGTGCTGGGAACTAATTTTTAAGCATGGTTCTCGGATTAAGTCCATGCCACACTTGCACAGGTACGTGTGCCGCTTTTGTCATATTTTAGACTATGTCTTTAACTACTTGCCTTTGGTTATCTATGTGTAGACAGTAATTAGTAAGGTTAAATTTCTCATAGACCCTTTTTTAGTTGCTAGCAAGTAGTCGAGAGCCAGTCTATTTTGATAGATAGCATTTTTTTATCTGAGTTTTTTGTTTTTTGTTTTTTTGCCAGACCAGAATAGTCAAGGCTTGACTGGTTTTATTAGTGATGATTTTTAAAACAGCTTGCAACCGTATGATTCGGTTGAGCATGTAAATGGGGGTCCAGTGTTCCCATGAGCCGTCTTGTGTCTAAGTAGCAGGCCTATAGTATTGTATAATTTTTTAGGAGGTCATTTATCATCTTTTTAATTACCTATGGCTATGCTTCGTTTTCCACGGGAAGCATAAACAGGGAAGCCCAGAAGTTCACCTGTTTTTATGGGCAGTAAGAAGGAAGATGGTTTAATAGTGCCAATAACACAAGTACCTGTCTACTGGTCAGACAGCTTAGCGTAGGCTCTATGTCTACATATCCAGTATAACCCGGTGGGGGCAGTCTAGTCCTGGTGGAATTCTGGGTGGTACTGTTTTTGCAGTACTATTATACAACTTTTGCCTAAGACAACTAAGCTGCCTTACAGAATGAGTGAATCTTTTTCCTTTTCTAGCTATGCAGTACTGTCTAATAATTGAGACTTTTAGAACCTAAAAATTGTCAGGGTGGTTCTTTTGGGCCGGGAATTCATCAGGAACTGGGTCTGTAGGAACTAATTCTTGGGCTTCCTATGGCCATTGATCTGTTACGGTTCCTCCGCAAACATAACATGAAGTGACTTTTAGAGACTGGGCTACATATTTGGCTAATTGCAAAAACAAAGTTTTAGTTTTTTCCTGGAATCTCAGGTGCTGGCACATTTAGTTCATCATAGAAAGTCTGAAATACTGGTTCTGGAGAGTGTCTTTGAACTTCGCCTTTTATTAGGATGCTTACGCTAGGATCTAGTTCTTTTTCATCAATGCCTAACGTTATGTATTTTTTTAATTTCATTTTGGGTCTGAGGGGTTTGTAATTACCAATTCTAAAGGGTTGCAGCTCCAACTCGTGCAGGAGGGGCTGACTTTTTCTTTTTGGAGCCAAACAGGATCTTTTTTATTTTATTTTAAGTAGCCTAAATGACACAAGACCAGTATTGACACATTTCACATAAATATGATTCTTGACAGATATACTTATTTTCTGTTGTGTAACTTTTTTCTCAATCTAAGAACCGTATCCCAATCTATGCTGCTTACTGTTAATAGTGACACAGGCATCAAATTTTAAGGTTACATTTTTGGGGACCCCTCTTTCTTCTGTCTTAGCTATTATTTTACTTGTGTCACTTAGAAAAGGATCAGTCCTTAGTCTTATTTTAAAAATTGTGATCATGGGAGGCTTAAAATGAGTCATAACACACATCAGGTTGGTTATTTTCTGGGCTACATACCTTGGATAAAATAGCATTATATAAACAAGTTTATTTTAGAGTCCTGGTACACTTATAATAACCATAAAATAATAGGACTGTAGCAATCTTTTGTCCTACCTCAGTGACTTGATATATATATATACTGGGAACAGCCCTCAGTCTGAGGAAGGTTAGTTGAAGTCCTTACTGTACAAGTATAAAATTTAAGGAAAATGAGTCCTGCGATGAGCTTCCTCATGGTTCAGCCGTGCATGGACCAGTCAGCTTCCGGGTGTGACTGGAGCAGGGCTTGTTGTCTTTTTCAGAGTCACTTTGCAGGGGTTGGCGAAGCTGCTCCCATCCACGTACAGCTCCCAGTCTGCTGATGTTTAAGGGTGGTCTCGGAGGTTGGGCCCACTAGAATAAACTGAGTCCAATACTTCTACACAGTTACATTCAACTGGGCTCTTTGATACCGGGAGCAAGGTGGCGGGGTTTAGGATGTTGTAAACTTCAGTGGTTATGTGGGGATTTTTACAGAGCAAGCTTTGGTATCTAGTTAGTCTAACATTTATTAGCTAATGGTGTCCTTTGGTATTTATTAAAATTACCACAGCATGGGGGGACTTTATGTTTAGGTTTTGCTTAAGAGTTAGCTTATCTGCTTCTTGTGCTAACAGGGCTGTTGCTGCCAGGGCCCTTGGACATGGGGGCCAGCCTTTGGAAACCCTGTTTAGTTGTTTTGAGAGATGGGCCACTGGCCTTGGCCAGGGCCCTACAGTCTGGGTTAAAACTCCAACTGCCATTTTTTTTTTTTTTTGACATATAGAGTGTAAGAGTTTTCTCAGGTCAGGTAGCCTCAGGGCTGGGGCTGACATGAGTTTCTTTTTAACTCATGAAAAGCTCGTTGTTGGTCCTAACAGATGTAGTTTATCTAATCTACATTTTTATTGACTGTCATTTACCAAAATATTGACTTAAATCCTGTAATTGTTTGATTTCAAGCTTTAAATTTATTTGGTATTCCTTGCGGGGCTCTAATTGCATCTAAATAGATGTGAGAGTTGAAAGACCTATAAGGGGCTTCTCTCGCTTTATGATGTCTAATTATTATTTTTTCTTCCTCTGGTTGATGAAATGCGGGGGTGAAAGGGATAGCCAAATGGACTAAAGCACAAGTGCCACTCTAGTTATTTGGCAGAGTGCCCAGTAAAGGTCCACCACAATACCACCCC
>NW_016808228.1:2304743-2319869 GCF_001698545.2 Rhinopithecus bieti | reverse complement strand
CGGGCGGATCACGAGGTCAGGATATTGAGACCATCCTGGCTAACACGGTGAAACCCCGTCTCTACTAAAAATACAAAAATGTAGCCGGGCGTGATGGCACATGCCTGTAGTCTCAGTTACTCAGGAGGCTGAGGCAGGAGAATCGCTTGAACCCGGGAGGTGAAAGTTGCAGCGAGCCGAGATTGTGCCACTGCACTCCAGCCTTGGTGACAGAGCAAGACTCTGTCTCAAAAAAAAAAAAAAAAAAAAAAAAAAAAAAAAAAAAAAAAAAAAAAAAAAAAAAAAAAAAAAAAAAGCAAATGAGCCAAGAGTAGCATTACAGTAAGTACAGAATAAAGTGGGAAAGTTCCAGACACAGGGAAGAGGAGAGTTTTCATTGGAGATCTTGTGGCATGTAAGTTTCACAGGGCGTAGGATCCTAGAAAATATGGGTTGTTTGGTCGTCATCACAAAAGTCTTTTCTTCCCACAAAAATAGCAAGATTTGTGAAAGAATTAAAGGAGACCAAAGAGATAAGTAAAGAAAGGCAGAAACTCCCTAAGAATGAGTAGCAGTCATTAGCATCTGTAGAGACTGGAAGTGGTGGTGTCAGCCGCATTGGCTGGGCAGTGGCTGGGCAGCAGACTGAAACAGGAGCCGTGGCCGTGGTTGGATTGCCCTTCCCACCTGGACTAGCTTGGCTCCCATTCATCTTTAGAGACTAGATCACACAGCCCTCATCAGGGAAGCCTACCCTGACCAGCCTGTGTCCAAACTAGATGAGGACCCTTGCTCTTATAGCTCATATTATTTTCCTTTGTAATATTACTATAGCTTGTGATTATATTCCTTGTGGTTATTTGGTTTCTGTCTGCTTTTCCCACTTGTCTCCAAGCTCCATGAGGGCAGCATCCACATCTGTGTTGTTAACCATGTGCAGTGACTGGCACATAGTAGACAGTTAATACATATTTTTGTGTGAATGGAGATGAGAAGCAATGGTGAGGACAGTGGCTGAAGCCAGAAAAGTGAGTCATAGACTCCATGACTATCAAAGATAATCAGGGCAGTCACAAAAAAGGCCAATTATTAACTAATTCTGAGCCACATGAACTTCAGCACCACAGTCCCTTAGGAGAAGTACTTTGTTATGCTGAAAGCATTGCCCAGCGTGGTTCAGTAGCCTGGAGGGCATCAACATAGTTGTTAAATGCCAGCCAAGGCATTCTCGTGTCCCATGTTGTTAGCAGCACGGTACGATAACTGAAGAAGCCAAAAATACAAAGTGTGGCTTTGAAAATATACATAATCAAAAGATCACAAAGATTGCTACATTGATCAGCCATTTAAAATACCTAGATTTACTTGTTCACCAAGAATCCTACGTAGCTGAGGTTTTCCTGTTGTTTTATTTGCTTTCTCTGTGTGTAAATCATGCTTCTCCCATGAGGTTGTTGTTGTTGAAAGCCATAGATTATCTCAAATTATGTTGGTATCATCTTAGTGTTTTGTATAAACATTGTTTCTTGACTACATTCTTTGTTACAATGATCCAGTAATGACTGCTTTTTTTTCTTTTTCATTTCAGCATGTCTTCAAATTGGAGCAAGAAGAATATATGAAGGAACAAATTCCGTGGACACTCATAGATTTTTATGATAATCAGCCTTGTATTAATCTTATAGAATCAAAACTAGGCATTCTAGATTTACTGGATGAGGAATGCAAGGCAAGTATGATTTCCTGGGGTACTTGGTTTATCAAAATAGATGTATCAAGGTCAGAAGGTAAGGGGTTCAAAGAGAGATTCATTAGCATATCATGGAATGCCATTGTGGTGACAAGTAGGAATTATGCTTTCATTCCAAAGGGACACTAGACCCCAAGAGTTCTAATTACAGGTGAAAATAGGAGAATTTCCCTCCTCTTTTCAGCCGATTCTAAATTACATGAAAAATTGACACTAGATACTACCAGTTTTAGCCACTTTTGTTATTAATTTGTTTATATTTAGTACTTTTTGTTCGGCGATAGAATTTATTTAAAGAAATGCAAGAAACTGTGCAGAAGATATTTTGAATAATAGTTCTAAATAGTTATAATTGTAAAACTAACTAGTTGTTCCATATTACTGACATATTTGACAGGGATGGAGTTGTATCTTTAATATTTAAAGGTGCAGCATGTTGGAAAAAAGTATTAGATCCCCAGCTTTACCACTGAGTGATCTTAGGCAAATCTATTCTTTCTCTTTATTTCTCTTTAGTTTATATGCAGTAGGTTACAGTTTAGCACAGGTGTACCCTCCTAAGCACCCAGACTTCCTACAACATTAAGGATGCATGTAACGAAAAGGTTCTCAGCCTCACTTGAGATTTAAAAAAATGCAAACCAAAGCAAAAATGGTACACCACTCTTTACCCATCCAGTAGGCAAATTTAGACTTGATAACTTTCATTTGATAATACTAAATGAATATTGCATATATACTCATGATGAAAAGCATGAATTCATTCAACATACTTTATAGGATATTTGACAACATTTATCATAATTTTAACTACATACCCTTGACCCAGGAATGGAACTGCTGGGAATTCCACCTTTGATTATACTTGCAAAAGTATCCAAGGTATATACATGTAAGAAGAAAACTGTGGCAGTTGTCATAATAATAACAAACAAATCAGTAACAACCTAGTAGCCATAAATAATGCAGAGAATGCTATTGTTGCGAAGCTGAAAACAATGCAAGGAGTGTGTAAAATTATCCTATTCACATACATGCCTTCAAAGAGACTTAAGAAGGCCAGGCATGGTGGGCTCACATCTGTAATCCCAGCACTTTGAGAGGCTGAGGTGGGTGGATATTTGAGTTCAGGAGTTTGAGACCAGCCTGGGCAATATGGTGAAACCCCGTCTACAAAATAATACAAAAAATTAGCTGGGCATGGTGGTGTGCACCTGTAGTCCCAGCTACTTGGGAGACTGAGGCAGGATAATCACTTGAGCTTTGGAGGCAGAGGTTGCAGTAAGCCCAGATTGTGCCGTTGCACTCCAGTCTGGGTGACAAGAGTGAAACTGTCAAAAAAAAAAAAAGAGGGGAAGAAATAATTAAGTTGGAGGAAATGGCAAGAGGAGACTACTCTCCATTTTATATCTTTCTGAATTATAGAAATGTTTCACTGTGTACAAATGTTACCTTTATTTGGAAGAATTTTTTTTAATTTTTAATTTTGTGGGTACCTAGTTGGTGTATATGTTTATGGGGGTACATAAGATATTTTGGTATGAGCATGCAATGTATGATAATCACATCATGGAAAATCGGGCATCCATCCCCTCAAGCATTCATCTTTTGTGTTACAAACAATCCAATTATACTCTTATTCTTAAATGTATAATTAAATTATTATCAAATACTAGGACTTATTCATTCTAATTTTTTTGTATCTATTAGCCATCCCCCGTCTTCCTGCTACCCTTCCCAGCCTCTGGTAACCATCTTTCTATTCTTTATATTCATGGGTTTAGTTGCTTTAATTTTTAGATCCCACAAATAGATGAGAATATGTAATGTTTGTCTTTCTGTTTAAAAGAATTTTGAAAACATATATAATAGCCCTGATATTTCATGGGAAGCTTTTTTTTTTTTTTTTTTTGAGACGGAATTTCGCTTTTGTCGCCCAGGCTGGAGTACAATGGTGTGACCTCTGCTCACTGCAACATCCTTCTCCCAGGTTCAAGGGATTCTCCTGCCTCAATCTTCTGAGTAGCTGGGATTACAGGTGCCCGTCACCATGCCTGGCTAATTTTTTGTATTTTTAGTAGAGATGGGGTTTCACCATTCTGGTCAGGCTGGTCTCAAACTCCTGACCTCAGGTGATTCACCCACCTTGGCCTCCCAAAGTGCTGAGATTACAGGCTTGAGCCACCATGCCCGGCCAGCTTTTATTGTTTAAAAAACAACAACAGCAGCAAATTTGTTTCATGATTTTTCTTATAGGCAGATTGAACTGCCCCAAGATTGGGCTGGGTTGCCCATGAGAAGGTCTCAGTCATAGTATTCATTAGTAATTGGTTTTTGGCCTCTAACAATGAAATGTGGAAGGAATGAACTCCTAAACTGAATTGTAAAAGCTCTTAGGTAAAGCCAAAAAAAAAAGATCTTTTGACAGCTGATGCATTAGAAGAATCACAGTATTTACCTTGTTTTCTTTCTTCCTTTTTCCCATGAATATAGATGCCTAAAGGCACAGATGACACCTGGGCCCAAAAATTGTACAACACACATTTGAACAAATGTACACTCTTTGAAAAGCCTCGTCTGTCAAACAAAGCTTTCATCATCCAACATTTTGCTGACAAAGTAAGGAAGCTTTGTATCATTTTTTCTTTTTGAATTCTTAAATGTGGAAAAATATCAATAGTCAGGAGTATCTTTTTTTTTCTTTGCTGATGTTTGCATTCTTCAGGGCTCAAGGGACGACAATCTTTAGTGTTGACATGTTGATTTTCTCTTCCTTTAACCTACATTGAGTTATTTGTGAAATAAGTATGGGTCTATAATTCTGAAATCCAGGAAACTCTGTAAACTAAGTTTTTTTTTTTATAACTCATTTAGCTAAACCTGATCTCTGATCTGAATTAACATGAGATTATTTATAGTCTGTCTTTATCACAGTTAGGCTGGATATTTACATATTTCACAGTAGAAATATGAATATGTTTTGTTATAGATCATTGCCTTCCATTTTGCTGGAAATATGAAAAAATGGTGCATGTACATACTACATCTTAAATGCCTGAAAAATTCTGAGTCCTAAAGCATAGCTTATCTCAAGGGTTTCAGAATAGCAATTGTGGACTTTTGTCACCCTCTGCGATTGATTCACTGGGTCCCTTCTAATAAGGCATACTGTCTTACTGCTTCACAAGTTCCATAGTGTACTTAGCAAATCACAAGCAATGAGAGTAATTTATATTTCAAGGAGACTGTGGTGTAGGCTTTGGGGTAAGTTTCACAGGGTCTCCTTTAGGGATTGAGGGCTTTCTAAGTCTGCCCTAATTCCATCTAGAAGCCTTGAGATGACCCTAGGGCCACCTAAAGGTTTTATCTTGCAAGCTTTGACCCTCTTGAATGGCAGACAACTGAAGTTGCTGGAGTTTTGGAAAAGAAATAGTCCCTTCTCAAGTAGTCCCACTTTACCAAATCATGCAATATTTCCCCAGCCTTCACCTTCATCCATCAGCAGCTTTTCACCTCTGTCCCCATCGGACCCTCGTTTGTTCCTTCTGATTCTCTCTCCTGTTGTAATCTCTTCTAAGAGGAAACACCCCTGCTTGATGGTGACTTAGGTTGGAAGGAGATACAAGGAGTCAGCCTTGGAAGAGCTCTCTGGCCAGCATGGGAGAAGAGGATCTGCTTATGAATCTGCTCACCCACTAACTGAGAGGATCTTTTAGATCACAGTTACTTAGCACTACCACTGTTTCCTAGGAAAAACAATATTTGAGGAGTTTTATTCTAGAGTTAACATGCTTCTTACCAGGAATGGCCCTGGTTTCTTAGAAAAGACTGATAATACCCATTTGCTGAGAGCTGATCGTATAGCCTGAGACTAATAAATATTCTTGTTATTGATGATTATAATATCTATTCAAAAGTTTTATCAGTTAAGGAGATTTTTCCATGTGTTTTCAGGTGGAATACCAGTGTGAAGGATTTCTCGAAAAGAATAAAGACACTGTTTTTGAAGAACAAATTAAAGTTCTTAAATCAAGCAAGGTAACTATGGATAGGCTTACTCTAATCCAGGAGGTATTCAAAGCATTAGATTTTAATAATAAAATTATTTTTTTAACAAAATCAGTTTCAGTTTTTAATTTACCAAATATATAAGACTTAGTATGTTAGTCAAAGTTATTTAGCTGCATGTCAGGTCCTGTTCTAAATGTATTAAAAATGCTAACTCATCTAATGACTCTCATTTTATGGATGAGACACCTGAGACACAGAGACTTCATGGCTAGTGAGTTTTCAAGCCAAATTAAAATCCAGGCTGTCTTGCTGAGTCTGTGCTTTTAACTCCTGTGCAATGTTTCTTTCAGTTTTTTGTGAAATTATTGCCTCCACAGTGGTTCTAGACTGTGTTGTGCCTTGGTGAGAGGCCATGAGAGAAAACAGTCTTTCTGCCCTGTCAGTTTGAAGGGAGGTGCTAGAAACATGCCCTTACACACTCCATCAAGATGGAGACTGATCACTGGATCATCACTGAGTGCAGTTCCAGGTGTGGCCCAAAGCACTTTGAAATTATTTTTCTTAGGCATAGGTACTAGAGACACTGTTTTCTAGAGGGAAAAGAATGTTCCAGATGGTAAGAGCTATGATGGCTACATTGTATTGATGATTAGGTTGATCCCCTCCTCCATCCCTTGACCTTCCATCTGGAAAGAATGGGGAGGGGAGCATGGCTCATGTTCATCCCACAGAGAGCAGAGCAGGAAGCCAGTTACTTAGATCAGCAAAACGAATATTCAGGTATTCAGCTAAAAATAAAAAATTTTCCTGTGAATTCTTCTAGATTACAGACTGGCAGTCTTTGTTTTTCTATTTTATTCTAAGAGAATCCTTTTAACTTCAGTGGAATAGTATATGAATATTTTGACTGTTGTTTTAGAATAAAACCTTTACTATCTATTATTTTGATAATATAAAGATTACATAAAGACCAAATCCCAGTTTTAACCTTCAGAAAATAATAAGGTGAGACCAGGTGTGGTAGCTCATGCCTGTAATCCCAGCACTTTGGGAGGCCGAGGCAGGCAGGCTGCTTGAGCACAGGAGTATAAGATCATCCTGAGCAACATGGCAAAACCCCATCTCTACAAAAAAATACAAAAATTAGCTGGGCATGGTGGTGTATGGCTGTAGTTTCAGCTACTTGGGAAGCTGAGTGGGAGAATCACTTGAGCCTGGGAGGTTGAGGCTGCAGTGAGCCGTAATTGTGCCACTGTACTCCAGCCTGGGAGACAGTGAGACTCTGTCTCCAAAAAAAAAAAAAAAAAAAAAGGTTAAAGTGTCTAATAGTCACTGGGCATTAATTGTTTATAGTTTACAGGATTGATATGTAAGAGAAAATTCCCACAATGCCAGTCTCTAAGTATTATTCAGTTAAATATCTTTATTGATTTGATTTATAAATAATGATAAAATTCTAGTTTTATTACTTTGTCAAAGTAATTTAGCTGAAACAGAACATTCACAGGTTTTCATCTGATTCTTCTTGTTGTTGTTGTTTTGAGACAGTGTCTCACTGTCACCCAGGCTGGAGGGCAGTGATGTGATGATCATAGGACTCACTGCAGCCTCGACCTCCCCGGCTCAGGTGATCCTTCCACATCAGCCTCCCAAGTAGCTGGGACTACAGGTGCATGCCACCATGCCTGGCTAATTTTTTGTCAAGATGGGGTTTCACCATGTTGTCCAGGCTGGTCTTGAACTCCTGGTCTTAAGGGAACTACCCACCTTGGCCTCCCAAAGTGCTGGGATTACAGGCATGAGCCACCGCACCTGGCCAGGTTCTCATTCTTAAGGCATCCTTGATCAGTTGTCTTTATTCTGATTTAGTTTTCTAATTGGCTTTTGAGTCCTTAGTCGTCATAAAGTGGGTATGCGTTCTGACAAATCATTTGCAGTGACCACCAGTCTGTGTAACATTGTTGCCATTGAAGTGGGGACAGTGTGTGACTTACCTAACATAGCTTGGAGGCTTCCTCTGCTCCTGGTCTTTGCTGAAACCCAATCTAGGGGTATGAACTTCATAATTTCACTGCACCTGATAGAAGCCAGTATCACATAGTGTAAATGTGTTCTCTTGAAAGTACTAATTTTAGAAGATTAATATCTGTGTTATGTGTTTTGAGTAGAATTATTTTTGTGGTAATACAGTGTAGAGTATGTTTGTGTATTTATGTGTTTTGTCTTTTTTTTCCTGTAGCCTCTAGCTTACAACTTGAAAAGGAATATATATATATATATATGGAATTATAAACTTATCAGAAGGTGCCTTATTTGATATTTTTCCACCATAAAGAAATCTTCCATTGCCACATCTAATATCAGGAAGCATATAAATAAATTGCAACTTGACTAAATACCACTAAATTTCAGTTCTACCAAGTACCATTAAAATGAGTTTTAACCCTCTACTTTCTGTATAGCTGATTAATAAGGGGAAGCACAGTTCATCTACTGAGTTTATGCCTCAGAGCTCTCATCTATAAAATAGAATCATGATAGCATCTAATTTATGGAATTGTTATGAAGATTAAATGGGTTGTATTAAGGTTAATAGATAAATAATTGTAGTTGCAAATATAGCTTGACTAATTAGAAGAACTGGTTTTATTTATATGGGATGTGGCACTGTTGTAAAGGTATGTACATACATCAAGATGTTCCTTTGGATTCGTTTGAAGTCTCTTTTTTTCCATAAAATTTCTCCCAACCGTATTGACTAGTATCATCTACCTACTTATTGAGTACCAGATCTTATAATAGTCTTTCACATTGCTAACCTGATAGAACACAAAATTGATTACAGGAATTGTTTGTTGAAGTTATAAATCCCTCGAAAACAAATATCAAATGTATAGGATATGGGTAGGGTTTTAAACTTTTTTTTCTGTAACCCAAATTATATTCCAAAAATTATTAGTCATAACTTTTAAAACCTTCTAATATTGTAGAATTTGTTTATGACCCTTTCCTGCTGAGATTTTCGATGATGTTTTTGAGTTAGTGCTCAGCACTTAAGTAGGCAGGCAAATAAAGCAGGTGAGTAAACACTTGATAAATAACATACAAACTTGGACTAGTGTTTTTCTCCACCTGATGCTAAAACAGTTTGTGGAAATGAAGTAATAAGGCTTTCAATTACTATTTTTCCCATAAAACAATTATAATTCAAGCCCATTAATATGTTTAAATTTGTCATTTCTTGTGGATTAGGTTTTCAAGTCCGGGTGCAGTAGTTCTGATTTTGCTTTCCCCCAGACACGGTTGTAGAATTATTGCATTTTTCCATGTTTTTTTTTATAGCTTTTACCTCACCTTCCTCTCATATTCTTGGCTCTTATCATAGATAGTGACTCTTTCTGGAGTGTGACTCTGACGGTGATTACTTAAGGAAGGGAATCTCTGTAATATTTATTTTGTGAAGGTTTACGTTCAAGTTTGGTTTAGAATGTAATTTCCTTATACTGTTTCTGACTTAGTTTAAGATGCTACCAGAACTATTTCAAGATGATGAGAAGGCCATCAGTCCAACCTCAGCCACCTCCTCAGGGCGCACACCCCTTATGCGCACTCCTGCAAAGCCCACCAAAGGCAGACCAGGCCAGATGGCCAAAGAGCACAAGAAAACGGTGGGGCATCAGGTGAGTTCAGGGAGCTGCTGCCAGGCTCCTTCCTTTCTGGCTCATCTAAACCTCAGATCTTCCCTCTTCAGCCTCCCAAGTGGGATCCTCAGTTGAGGAGAGCCTAGAACTTTGACTGTGATATCATACGACACTGTCCACTAAAACTCTTCTCCACCCAGTTTTAGACCTGTGACTGCATAAACCTTTCCCTGAATAATTTTCTCTACAGTTTAATTCTTCTAGTGCATGTCATCTCTCTCAGACCACCCCATCTTTGCTTAGTTTTCTGTTTGTTTTGTCTCTGTATTTGTATGGTGCCTCAGTCAGCTCCTTCAGAACAGGGCCCTCACCTTTCTTTGATGTCTTATGTTCTCTGAGAGTGGGAAATGTTACATACATGCTTAGTGCCTGAACAGGGAGTAGGGCTTTGAATGGAGGCTGAGTGCTCCTCAGCTTGCTCTCCTGTGCATGTGACCCTGTGCCTGGTGTAGATAGGAACAGGGCCTGACCCAGGTCCACAGCCTCCAGTCCTGATCCTAGGTCCCTAATTTTAACTCCTCTCTGCCTATCCTTTGTCATTCTCTCACTCATTACCTATACTCTTTTAAGTCATCTGCTACGTTTTCCAGTATCTTCCATCAAAATTCCCACTTTATGTGATTAAATGGCCTTAAAGCAAGGTTATATTGTTAGTTACATATGACAGCTCATAACAGATTTCTGTAGCTTCCTGTGGGGAAAAGGAGTGGGAGTATAGGAATCTATATTTAGTAGAGTAAGCATGAAAATGGTAGAATTTAGGCAAATTTTAACCAAAAGCCCTAGCATTCTTGTTTTGTGACAGCTCCTCTTCTGAAGATGGGTCAAGTTTATAAGTGGCAGAGTTATCTCCATTAGTGTCATAGGAAGAGAATTTCCCATGGTTTTACCTCATCTTTGACTTTGGACAAATCCTTGATACCCGCTTCTGCTCCTTTTCATGCAGTTCAGAAACTCCCTGCACCTGCTTATGGAAACACTCAATGCCACTACCCCTCACTATGTGCGCTGTATCAAGCCTAATGACTTCAAGTTCCCATTCACGTAAGTATTTCTGAACTACCCAATGAAAAGTACATATCTTGTAAGAAGTGCCAAATCAACCAAGCAAACCAATATTTTCCTTACATTTTTATAAGGAAAAAAATACTGGGGTAAGTCTTCATGTCTTGTAGAGGGAAACCATTACTCAGTAGATTATTTTTTCAGTTTTTGTCCCTTTTGAGAATGTGAGAATAAATTATCAGCCTTCTGAAGATTTGAAAAGTTGATGTCAACCAAGCATTCTGGTTCTGTTTTCTGTTTTGAATTTTCTTCAATTGATCTCTCTGGGATTTTTGTTGATTTGGGCATCAGGTGGAACCAGCACTGGCTAGGACAAGGCTGTTTGGCAAATGCTTACCTGCTGCTTCTCCACTGTTGAAATCATCAAAGGGTGTCTGTTTTTACCAGCACCTCCTCCTGCTTCAGATAACATGCGTGAAGGGAGAACCAATCTTTCTGGAGATTTGTTTTTACAAAACAGAAATATTTTTCTAATTTTATGTATTTATTTATTTATTTTGAGATAGAGTTTCGCTCTTCTTGCCCTGGCTGGAGTACAATAGTGTGATCTTGGCTTACCACAACCTCCGCCTCCCAGGTTCAAGCAAGTCTCCTGCCTCAGCCTCCTGAGTAGCTGGGATTACAGACATGCACCACCACACCCAGCTAATTTTGTATTTTTAGTGGAGATGGAGTTTTATCATCTTGGCCAGGCTGGTCTTGAACTCCTGACTTCATGATCTGCCCCCCTCGGCCTCCCAAAGTGCTAGGATTACAGGCGTGAGCCACCATGCCCAGCCTATTTTTCTAATTTTAAAAGTAATACATGTACATTGTAAAGACAGTTTTCAGGAAATACAGAATAGTATAAAAATAAATGAAAAAGCATCCATCAACCGGGTGCAGTGGCTCACACCTGTAATCCCAGCACTTGGGGAGGCCGAGGTAGGTGGATCACTTGAGGTCAGGAGTTCAAAACCAGGCTGGCCAACATGGTGAAACCCTGTCTCTACTAAAAGTACAAAAATTAGCTGGGCATGGTGGCAGGCACCTGTAATCCCAGCTACTCAGGAGGCTGAGGTAGGAGAATCACTTGAACCCAGGAGACGGAGGTTGCAGTGAGCCAAGATTGCACCACTGCACTCTAGCCTGGGGGACAAGAGCGAGACTTCATCTCAAAAAAAAAAAAAGAGAAAAGAAAAGCATCCATCATACCCAGGGAGATAACTGGTATTAACTATCATACATTGTTCTTGATTAACCACCTTCCCTTCCCTCCATGCTTCGTGTGTGTGTGTGTGTGTGTGTGAGAGAGAGAGAGAGAGAGACACACACACACACACACACACACACACACAAAAGGAGGGGCCTTGTGCTATGATTGCTGTTTAGTCTTTACTTTTAATAGATTGTGAACACCTTCCCTTTTGGTAAATAAAAATCACATAATCGTAATGACTACAGAGTATCCCATTGTATAGACATAGTATCATTTATTTAAATTAGTTCCTACTGTTGGCCATTTAAGTTGTTCCAACAATGCTGTAATAAACATCCTGTGCCAAACATCTTTGTGTATTTGTCTGATTATCTCATTGGAATAATGTGATTCTAGAACTGGAATTTGTAGGTCAAAGACCAGGCACACTTAAAAAGGTTGTAATAGCTCCCACCCCCCACCCCCTCCACAGTGTATGAGTACGCTTTTCCCTACCCCTGTGCCAGTCCTACTGTCTGGAGATTCTGCCTTAGACTGAAGGGCAGTTCTGAAGGACTGCCATCTTTCTCTCTGCTTCATCACCAAGAAGTCCTTCATGGAAGAAGTGGGAAGCAGGAAGAAGCTGCTACACTTGGGCCTCTGTCCTGGACAGCCCTCAGGACCATGACCTTTTATCAACCAACCCCATCTTCCACCACCAACGGAACACCTGAGAAGATAGCACAGGGGAGGCCTAGATGGATCGCTCAGAGCTTAACTATGGAAGTCACAGGAGCAATCATTTGGCCGAAGGGAAACCTTAATACTTCCTCTTCAGTGCCACTTTAGCTTGAGGATGCCATTTGCCTAGAGTGAAATAAATACAAAATGTAATACAAAATAAAAATCTTGTTCATTGATGTGGACGCTAGGTTTAGAACAGTAGGAATTTTTAAAAAAATATAACTGAATGAGGCATATTTAATTTGTGCTTCCTGTTAGAGAAATCTCCAGGGTTGACCAGTCTTTATTCCAGGGGAGCTCTGTGTACTGATCTAATGACTTCTGAGACCTTCTTGTCAGGCCATGCCATGAAATGAGTATGGGCAAAGTACAAAGGAGCATTGTGTTGTTGTTGCTGCTGCTGTTGTTTTTTAGACGGAGTCTCGCTGTGTCGCCCAGGCTGGAGTGCAATGGCGCGGCCTCGGCTCACTGCAACCTTCACTTCCCAGGTTCAAATGATTCTCTTGCCTCAGCCTCTGGAGTAGCTGGGATTACAGGTGCCCGCCACCATGCCTGGCTAATTTTTGTATTTTTCGTAGAGACAGGGTTTCACCATGTTGGCTAGGCTGGTCTCAAACTGCTGACCTCATGATCCGCCCACCTCAGCCTCCTAAAGTGCTGGGATTACAGGAGTGAGCCACTGCACCTGGCTGTGTTGTGTTGTTTTAAATGTGCTCAGTGGACTTTCTTGTTGTTGTTGTTGTTGCTGTCGTTGTTGAGACAAAGTCTCACTCTGTCGCCCAGACTGGAGTGCAGTGGCGCGATCTTGGCTCACTGCAACCTCCACCTCCCGAGTTCAAGTGATTCTCCAGCCTCAGCCTCCCGAGTAGCTGGGATTACAGGTGTGTGCCACCATGCTCGGCTAATTTTTCTGTTTTTAGTAGAGACTGGGTTTCTCCATGTTGGCCAGGCTGTTCTCGAACTCCTGACCTCAGGTGATCTACCCTCCTGGGTCTCCCGAAATTCTGGGATTACAGATGTGAGCCACCACACCCAGCAAACTCTTATAATGGAGTTTGTGTTATAAGTTGCAGGTAATGTTTACAGCTATTTTTACTGCTGTAAAATACTGTCTCCTCTCCATTCTCTCATAGTTTTCCATTTTAATCACTGCTCCGACTTCTGAATGCTTTCTTTTCTGATTTATCCATTTGGCTCTTACAAAATAATTTGCACCCTGACTGAGGAGAGTAATTTGTGGCCACCAGCTAGGTTCTTTGTGGATTAATGGCTTTGATTTTTATGTGTAGGTTTGATGAGAAGAGGGCAGTGCAGCAGCTGAGAGCTTGCGGTGTCCTGGAAACCATCAGAATCAGTGCGGCTGGTTTCCCCTCACGGTGAGCCTGGCATTTTTCAGATGTAAGGGGTCCTAATGGGAGAAGATCCTAGTTCTTTAAGTAAACTCAGATGGTTTTCTTTTAATAGGTGGACTTACCAAGAATTTTTCAGCCGCTACCGTGTCCTAATGAAGCAGAAAGATGTGCTTAGTGACAGAAAGCAAACATGCAAGAATGTGTTAGAGAAACTGATACTGGTAAGAAAGATTTCACTTACAGTCATCTGAGCAGAAGGCCTAGTGGTTCTGACCTTGGAGAGCCCCAGGAACTTTTGTATAAGATTTTCCTAATCCAGGTCATTTCAGGGTAGGATCCGAAAGGGGCACGCTACTGTGTTTAGGATGCTGGAACTAGTGAGGATGATGGTCCACTGTCAGGAGGCAGAGCTGTGAGGCCTGGACCCACACTTGAGACACATTCTTCTTAGACAGTTTGATTATTATTAGTAAAAATGTACCTAGTACTTACTTCTGGAAGACACCAGGCCAAATGCTGTGTGATTAAGAAAAAATAAGTCTTGTTCTCAGGTAATATAGTCTCACTTGGAAAGTAATACTTTTTGAAGACGAGTATAATATTTAACCATAGTGTCTATATCAAATGCTGAATGAGTGGAACAAGAAATCGGGATGACAAAGCGACGTCTAACTACGAGAAGGAGAGATTTCATGAAAGAGGTGTGTTTTGAGTCAGGCCCTGAGAATGGGTAAGGTTATGCGAAAATGGAAGGAGAATATTATAAGAGGGAGTAAAAAGCAAGGTAAGCATAGGGTTTGCTCCGAAAACAGTTTTTTGCAGTGTGAGATTTGTGTATGAGACAGTAGAGAAATGGTTAGGAAATGTAGGTTGGTGTTACAGAGAGTCTTGCAGGCCAGGCTAAAGAGTTCTGCAACTTTCCTGGGACCTGGAATGCTTGTTAAAATACAGATGTCTGGGCTCCGCCATCAGAATTTCTGATTCAGTAGGTCTGAGGTGGGCGCAAGAATTTGCATTTCCCGGGTGATACCGATGCTGTCTGAGGACTACATTTTGAGAACTACTGATCTTGATCTTAGAGAATTAAAGATTCATGAAAGGTTTTTAAAAAAATATTTTCACTTGGTTAACACTAGCCTAGATGGAGTACCTCACTTTGAGCTAATTGATCATAATTACTAGCTGCGAACTAAATGTAATGCCCCTTTGTTGTTAATAATACTTTTCCTTGAAAGAGCTAAGTTCACTTCCTCAATAATGCTTTTTTTTTTTTTTTTTTTTTTTTTTTTTTAAAATGGCGTTTTTTGGTTTTACCAATTCCCATTTTTTTTTTTTTTTTTTTTTTTT
>NW_016808228.1:2297638-2304322 GCF_001698545.2 Rhinopithecus bieti | reverse complement strand
TTTTTCGAGACAGAGTCTTGCTCTTTCACCCAGGCTGGAGTGCGGTGGCATGATCTCGGCTCACCGCAACCTCCACCTCCTGGGTTCAAGCCATTCTCCTGCCTCAGCCTCCCCAGTAGCTGGGATTATAGGTGTGCACCACCATACCTAGCTAATTTTTATATTTTTAGTAGAAGCAGGATTTTACCATGTTGGCCAGCCTGGTCTCAAACTCCTGACCTCATGATCCGCCTGCCTCGGTCTCCCAAAGTGCTGGGATTACAGGTGTGAGCCACTGTGCACGGCCTGCCCAATCCCCTTCTAACCTGTGTTCAGATGGGAATGTAGAGCAGAAAGTAGGAACAGGCCTATGCCTGGTCCCCTCACCCAGGCCACTTCAGGCCTGATCAGGTCTTTGCGGGAATTTAGGCAGAGGAGGCTGAAAGATGGAGGCAGGATTGGTGTGAGGTGTGAAGCGGGTCGGGGGTAAGGACCGCTTTTCTAGCTAGGGTTCCTATTTAAACTTTATTGATTTAAATTGAAATAATTTTAGATTTTTTAGATATATGTGGATGTTTCTTATTTTTTGGTTTCATGTATGAGACATGACAAGATATCTACTTATAGGGAAAAATGGTTTTCTTTATTTTCCCTTAGAATTTCAGATCACATGGCCGAGCATGGTGGCTCATGCCCTTAATCCCAGCACTTTGGGAGGCCGAGGCGGGTGGACTGCTTGAGGCCCAGAGTTCGTGGCCATCCTGGCCAACATGGTGAAACCCTGTCTCCACTAAAAATGTAAGAATTAGCTGGACGTGGTGGTGCTCACCTGTAATCCCAGCTACTTGGGAGGCTGAGGCAGGAGTATCACTTGAACCCAGAAGGCAGAGGCTGCAGTAAGCCGAGATCACAGCACTGTAGTCCAGCTTGGGAGACAGAGCAAGACTCGTCTCAAAAAAAAAAAAAAGAATTTCAGATTACAGTAATGATTCTTATACATAAATTCCATTCTTTGATGCAAGAATGGTTACTGATTTGTATACTTCTAGATAAGGTGAATCACAATGTAATATAAATGATTATATTTTTGTAAAAGGAGTTTAAAATGATTTTTTTTTTTTTTTTTTTTTTGAGACGGATTCTTGCTTTGTTGCCAGGCTGGAGTGCAGTGACGCGATCTTGGCTCACTGCAACCTCCACCTCCTGGGTTCAAGCGATTCCCCTGCCTCAGCCTCCCAAGTAGCTGGGAATACAGGTGCACACCACCATGCCCAGCTAATTTTTTGTATTTTAGTAGACAGGATTTCACCATGTTGGCCAGGATGTTCTCGATCTCCTGACCTCATGATTTACCCACCTTGACCTCCCAAAGTGCTAGGATTACACGCGTGAGCCACTACGCCTGGCCAATTTGTAGGATTTTAAACATATTAATGGGGTTTTATTAGTTTGTTTTCAGATATTATTGATAAAGCCAAGAGATAACTGTTTAGAAATGTAACTCAATATGAATACCCAAGAATTTTGGTTTTTGGTGTTTGAATTTGGTTTCATATGCGTTTCTTCCTGCCTTATTCATCACACTGGTGTTTTTGTCCCTTCAGCTTCTCATGGAATATACAGCCCGATGTAATCCTTACAACCTGGGTCAGTCAGAGAGAGTCAACATCTCCATTTCCTTGAGATGTTTAAAACACAAACAAGCAAATAATAACTGCCTATAACCCACAACCAAGTTTTGGGCCTCAGATAATAATTCCAGGTAGAATAATTCTGGAAAATAACTCTTAAACTGCAGTTTTTCTTAAAATCCCTTCTATTTGTTCAACTTGCATAGGATTAAAAATCTGGCTCCATTAGTTAATTGTGATGTAGCCCAAGTTTTAGCTAATAGATTCATTCCTTTACTGATTCTGCTTTTAGACATTTTTTCTTTTAAATTTCATTTATATGATTACTATTTCTGAATATACAATTTATTCCAAAAATAGGACAAGGACAAATACCAGTTTGGTAAGACAAAGATCTTTTTCCGTGCCGGTCAAGTGGCCTATCTAGAAAAACTGAGAGCGGACAAACTGAGGGCTGCCTGCATCCGGATCCAGAAGATCATCCGAGGGTGGCTGCTGAGGAAGAAGTACCTACGCATGCGGAAGGCGGCCATCACCGTGCAGAGATACGTGCGGGGCTACCAGGCCCGATGGTAGGTCTCCTGGGGACAGATTGGAGTGCCCATCTAATTACTGTCCAAGGACAGTTTTGAGTGGTCACCATACCTGAAAAGATAGCACCTCACCTTTTCTTAGTTCCGAGGGACAACAAATTAACTCATAGGACAGCTAAATAGAATAAAATTTCACTCAGCCGTATGAATGATTCAGATTTATCTTCAAAACATTACAAACTGCTGCTTGCTTATGTCCTCAAAATTTTTATTTTTGATACTTTTATATTGGGCTTGAGGAAATTGTGTATAAATTAAAACAGTCATGAATATGAGCTAGTTAATAATGACTTCATTGAATAATTTTCAGGAGCAGTTAACTGAGAGGGTCTGGAAGAGAATTACACTTTAGTGTGATTACATGTTAGGTTAATTTTAATTGAGAAGTATAAGTAGAAATGAATTAATCATGAACTTATACCCTCACAAATTCAGGAAAAATATGGTAGATTAATAATGGCTAGATCCAAGAAAGATGCTGATAACTAAGTATGAGATTACTGTGTGTGTCTGTCTGCTCTATAAAGAGGGCATGGCCCAGGGTAAATGGATCCTGTTGTAGAAAGTATGAACTTTTGTGAATTTTGCTTTCTTGTAAAATCTGGCAATGTGGGCCATCCTACTTTTCAGAGTTAGGGAGGGCTCAGATGAGATAATAAATGGAAAAATACTTTGGGAAACTGTAAATTGCTATACAAATGTAAGTAAATATAAATGTTGACTTACCATGCACATTATTAGAATAATACAGTGGAGGTACTACTCTTTATGCCTAAAACAGTGACACTGTTTAAGTTTCTCTAGCATGTATTCCTGCATTTTTTTCTGATTACTGACAACGTAATATTATTTTCTTTGGCCAGCTATGCTAAGTTTCTGCGCAGAACCAAGGCAGCAACCATCGTTCAAAAGTACTGGCGCATGTTTGTGGTCTGCAGGAGGTACAAGATTAGACGAGCTGCCACTATCGTTCTTCAGTCTTACTTGCGAGGCTTCTTGGCCAGAAATAGGTATCGCAAGGTGAGGCATTATTTTCAACTTTGTTTATGCATTCTATTAGCATTACAGGGGCTACGATGAATGTAGGAACTGTATGGGGACAACCAGCTATTAAAATGCTATTTGTTTATTTTAAAAAATTCTTTTTTAGAAATACGATCTCACTCTGTCAGCCTGGCTGGGGTGCAGTGGTGCAGTCATAGTACACTGCAGCCTCAGACTCCTGGTCTCAAGCAGTCCTCCCACTGTGGCCTTCTAAAGTGCTGAGATTACAAGTGTGAGCCACTGTGCGTATGCCCAGCCTGAAATGCATTTTAAAATACTAAATAATCACATATAGTTATTACAAAAAAAAGGGGAAAAAAGCTTTTACCTCATTTTTTCTTTGTTTATATAATTTGAAAAAAAAAATACTAGTTTACTGTGGTTGCTATAATAAATTATCACAAACTTGTTACCTTAAAACAACCGAAATTAATTCTCTCAGAGTTCTGGAGACCAGAAGTCCAAAATCATTATCACTGGGACAAAATCAAGTTGTCAGAAGGCTGCTCTCCCTCTAGAAGCTCCAGGGGAGAATCCTGGCCTCTTGCAGCTTCTGGTGGCTACCAGCATTCCTGTGCTTATAGCCACATCAGTCCGGTCTCAGCCTCTGTTTTCACAGCCTTTTCTCCTCTATGTGTCTGATTCTTCTATCTGCCTCTTATAAGAATAATTATGATAGCATTTAGGTTCCACCCATGTGATCCAGGATAATCCTCCCATCTGAAGACCCTTAACCTAATCACATCTGCAAAGGCCCTTTTTCTGAATAAGTTAACATTTGCAGGTTCCAGGGATTAGCACCTAATTTCTTTGGGGCCCACTATTCAGATGACTACAGAGAACTTTGAATAGATAGAATATATGACAAACAGGTTGAAGGTTATTCCAAGAATGAGACAACCCTGGAAGAATTTACCATGGTGAAGAGGAGGCAAATTACAACATTAATGTGGTTAAAATTGTATTGACAGGTATGATGCTCCAAAAGTTTTTGACAAATAATCTTATATCTAGCGATAATTAAAGGGGTCACCAGAGTAGTCTTAATTATCACCTGTGACCATTGATGAACGATTTTTATCTCTTTCATTTTGGCAAGGTTTGGGAATCTATCCTATAGAATATATTTCAAATAAGCAAGAAATATAAGCCTGGATATTAGAGCTCTATGGACATTACCATTAGAAGGAGCATTAATGGGGTGATTTGGGTCTCTAAGCACAGGCAGTATATGGGTGTGACCTAGGCCCTATTTATATATTTATTTATTTTACTTTTTTATTTGAAGTGATTTTAGATAACAAAAAATTCGAAACTGATGAGGCTTGAATGAGTGTATTTAATAGCTGTGTTTTGAAGATAGCTACTCCAGATCTTTCTGCTTGCCCCTCCTTTATGTAATCTCATGCTCTTTCTGTATAGGCATGAGATTTTAGGGAGGGAAGAGGTTTGAAGTTGGCCTTTCAGATATCTGAACTGGGTTTTGAGGCTACTGGTTTAGCAGTAGCAGCCTCTGGCCAGCTCAGGCTCCCACTATGACTGGACAGGGTGGAAGGTAGCAACGTAGAGGCTTGCTCACATGTAAGCCAACAGCGATCACATTAGTGCTCCTTCTAGCTGTATTTCAGGTCCAAGGTTCCCCTTCATGAGATTTGGGGGTTTCTTAAAGAGAGTACAGGTGTTGATTAATTTCTCTCACTCATGATGAAAGTGAGATTGAAAATGGAAGCTCTGATTAGATAATGTTTCCATTTGACTAAAATTACAAAAATGGACCAATGTCCAAAGTTACATGGGAGAAGCAAATGGAACAGGAAAATTGGCATTAATAGCTTTGCTACTGTGTGTTGCTTGAGTTTAAAAGTCTTTAATTTGCCATCACTGAGACTTATCCAGTTGCTCCTTACTCATCCGGATAAGACAGATGCCTCCCTCCAGACTGTGGTGTTCAGTGAATGTTCAGAACTCCCAACCTCAGTGCAGCACGATGCAGTGGCTACACTGAAGGAAAACTGAAGGCTACCTTCGCATTAGGAAAACAGCCACAGAAGGCAGGCTTGAGAGGGCCAAAGACACTATTCAGATCTCCTGAACAACTGTGTTCACTTTGTATTTGATGGTTTAAAAGTTAACCACTTATTTATTAAATGTATCTTCTAGGATGACACATTTTAGTCATTATTTTTATCAAGTGCAATAACCTAAAATAGAAACTATTCTTTTAATGATCTTATTAAACTGCTATATATATGGATAGATGCTTTCAGAGATTTTACATTGTAAGAGTTTGATAGGGCCGGGCACGGTGGCTCACGCCAATAATCCCAGCACTTTGGGAGGCCGAGGCAGGTGGATCATCTGAGGTCAGGAGTTTGAGACCAGCCTGACCAACATGATGAAACCTTGTCTCTACTAAAAATACAAAATTAGCAGGTCATGGTGGTACATGCCTATAATCCCAGTTACTCAGGAGGCTGGGGCAGGAGAATCTCTTGAACCTGGGAGGTGGAGGTTGCAGTGAGCCGAGATCGTGCCATTGCATTCCAGCCTGGGCAACAAGAATGAAACTTAGTCTCAAGAAAGCAAAAAAAAAGAATTTGATAGGAGGTATAATGTGTCCATTTGTAATAATCACCAACAAGTATTTAAGTATATAATATTTAAATATCATTTATATCATACAAGAGTTACTTCATAAAATTATAAACATAAAATCTACAGGTGCCAGATTTTCTAGTTTACTTTTCTTTTATTTTCTCTCTTGTCTTTTTTTTGAAATGGAGCTTTTCACTCTTGTTGCCTAAGCTGGAGTGCAATGGCACGATCTCGGCTCACTGCAATCTCTCCCTCCTGGGTTCAAGCTATTCTCCTGCCTCAGCCTCCTGAGTAGCTGGGATTACAGGCACCCGCCAATACGCCCAGCTAATTTTTGTATTTTATTAGAAATGGGGTTTCACCATGTTGGCCAGGCTGGTCTCAAACTCCTGACTCATGTGAACCACCCACCTTGGCCTCCCAAAGTGCTGGGATTACAGGTGTGAGTCACTGCACCTGGCTACCTCTTCTTAAAATTCAAGAATTTCTTCTCCATCTTTCCTAGAAAATGTTTACACGGTCTCTGTTTGGTGCTCTTTAGTGACAACAAATTCATGTCATAAGGCAAACTTTTGTTGTAAGTTGTTTGTAAGTTTAGGGAAATATCATGATTGTTTTTAGGAAATGTAACCTGAAATCAAAAGTAAGATTAGTTTGTTTCACATCTTGTTACTTTTACCTTTCATTTTAAAGCCCCATCCCTCCTGCCTTTGAATCCCAAAAGTGGATCCTTACTACATTTGAAATAGCAATGGAAAATTCTCACTAGAATGGTATTCCTCAAATGTGGTAAACAACAGTGTCATCTTTTAGTTTTCAAAAAAAAAAAAAAAAAAAAAAAA
>NW_016808228.1:2257533-2297305 GCF_001698545.2 Rhinopithecus bieti | reverse complement strand
CAATAAATCAGTACAAACTTTTAGCACCTCAAGTGTTGGCCTCTACAGACAGTTTGCTGCCCATACCTCATGTCCTCATGCACGGGCCTAATGATGCGTAGTGAGGTGGTATCAGTAGTCAGGGTGGTAGGGATATCTCTTATTTTAATATCACATAGTTTACAGGATGCCAGGTTCTGTTAATTTTATAGAGGATCATCTGTTGCCAACAGAAGTCATATACTAATAAGAAACCTAATATATTTTTTCTTTCTTATTAAAGTTGTTTTTCTTTTGGTAATCTGGTGCTTTTTATTTAGACAGCTTCCAAATCTATATTCTGCTTAGAATTAAACACATAATATGTGCATATGACACATTTTTATTATGTTTCTGAAATCACCTTCTAAAGTCTACTTTTCAAATCACTTTTAAAAATAATTTTGTGGCCTCCATATATCTGTAATATGTATAATCTACATAGTACATTGTCAATTCAACTTTTGTGTGTTTTCTTCTAGGTAATGTATGGATTTTCAGCCCAACATAGATTGATAATCTTGAGTGTAGTCCAGGGTTTTGACATTGCTTTCCCTTATCCTTTTTTGCAGATACTCCGTGAGCACAAAGCAGTCATCATTCAAAAGCGAGTCCGGGGCTGGCTGGCCCGCACACACTACAAGAGGAGTATGCATGCCATCATCTACCTTCAGTGCTGCTTCCGGCGGATGATGGCCAAGCGTGAGCTAAAGAAGCTCAAAATCGAGGCTCGCTCAGTGGAGCGCTATAAGAAACTGCACATCGGCATGGAGAACAAGATCATGCAGCTGCAGCGCAAAGTCGATGAGCAGGTGTGTTTCACAGAGGGGCCCTGAGAGTGGAGTATGCCCGAAGAAATCCACCGGGATTATTTTCAATATTGTTTTTCTTTGACTTTACCCTTCGGTCTTAGTAAAAAGTAAAATTATGACCGTATTTATTTCCATAATGAGCATGGAAGTAATTATAACTCATAAGGTGGATCACAATTGCAAAAACTAAGGCAGGAAGTTATTATTATTATTATTATTGTTACTATTATTTGAGATAGCGTCTCACTCTGTCACCCAGGCTACAGTTCAGTGGCATGTTCACAGCTCACTACAGCCTCAACCTCCTGGACTCAAGTGATCCTCCCACTACAGCCTTCTGAGTATCTGGGACTACAGGCACATACTACCACACCCAGCTAATTTTTTTATTTTGTAGAAACAGGATCTCATGTTGCCAGGCTGTTGCCTCAAGCAATCCTCCTCCCTCAGCCTCCCAAAGTACTGGGATTACAGGCATGAGCTACCATGCCTGGCAGGAAATTATTTTTGAGAACACAGATCTACTAATGCTTCAAACCTTTATGACCAAGAGTCACATTGTATGTTATTTATTTTTCAAACACCAGCTTGAACCATACTGTATTTTATACTTTGTAATGCTCTGTCACAATTATCATTTATTTTCGTGTGGTATCATGTTCATTTTACAGATGAGTTGTTTAGCATTGAAATAGTAAAAGAAGCAGGAAGATGTTCATACTTCTGATGAACTTGCAGTCTGTTGCAGAGATAAAAGTTTGATTGATTAAAGATAGTTACTAATATTTTAGCACATGTAAATGATATAAAGGAAGTTAAGAATATAAAAATGCTAAGGAGAGCAAAGCAAAACAGGGATCAGAATGAAATGGGAGGAAAGATTTTCTGAGTAGCAGGGAGAAATTTTGAGGTAGTAAACAAAGATTTGTGAGAAATTTGTGTGTGTGTATGTGTTTTGGTTTTTTTTGGGGGTGGGGGTAGACAGAGTCTCACCCTGTCACCCAGGCTAAAGTACAGTGGTGCAGTCACAGCTCTCTACAGCCTCAAACTCCTGGGCTCAAGTGATCCTCCTGCTTCAGCCTCCCAAGTTGCTAGGACTACAGGTGCACACCACCATGTCTAGCTAATTTTAAAAGTTTTTGTAAAGACAGGGTCTCATATGCCCAGGCTGGTCTTGAACTCCTGCTCTCTTGTGATCCTCCTGCCTTGGCCTCCCAAAGTGTTGAGACTATAGGTGTGGGCCCCTACACCTGGCCAACTTGTGATTTTGAGGCTGTTTTAATCATTCTTACGCATCACTAAGCTACTACATGGTTTTTAGCAACATTTTGTTCTGTTTTCAAAAACAAGTATAGATCCTCCTATTTCTGAGTTAAGAATCAAGAAATTAAGAATTTACTATGTAATTCACCTTGTGACTATGAGAAAATCACATCTGTCTTGCTTACCGCATCAAACAGAATTGAATTATTTGTCCCTGTTTTCTTCTCTCTTTGTGTCACCTAGAAGGTGTTGGTTGTGCTATTGCAAATGTTGTAGTTAGTATTTTGGTTAGATACTATATCAGTGTTATGACGATACAGCATGAATATGATGAATAAGCATGGTTTTCTCACTAAATACATATTGTTATTTATGTATATATTTAAAGAACAAAGACTATAAATGCCTTGTGGAGAAACTAACCAATCTGGAAGGAATATACAACTCTGAGACTGAGAAACTACGAAGTGACTTAGAACGTCTTCAGCTAAGTGAAGAGGAAGCGAAAGTTGCCACTGGGCGGGTCCTTAGTCTGCAGGAAGAAATTGCCAAGCTCCGGAAAGACCTGGAGCAAACTCGTTCAGAGAAAAAATGCATTGAGGAACGTGCAGATCAATACAAACAAGAAACAGAGCAGGTAGGAATAATGTCTATATCCCTATCTACTCCGTACACAAAGGAAATGTGCTGTCATCATGACTTGGTCCATGTGACTCACTGTTGGTTTTATTAGAAATGTAGTACAAATTGTAGTTGAATTACTGTTAATTATTACTGTTTCCCAAGTGTTTATTTCACATTATCAATGAGTAGGCTGTAGGTCTTTTAGCAGAACTTTTGACTCTAATAAGAACAGAGGCAGAGCAGTATTTTTAGGAGAGAATGGCCAAGTACCTACTAACACTCGTATATTTAAAAAAAGAAAAAAGAAAAAAAGAAGTCCATCTGGGGCATAGACTCCTTTAAAAAAAAAAAAAGTCAGTTTCAGTTTGGGGCATAGACTCCTTTTTCATCAGTAGGGTTAAACCCATTCATGCCTAAGGTTGCAGTGTTTTGAATTGTAGAATTAATCTTTCTCAATGGCCTTGAGCAGTAGGATATAAATAACTCCCACATGCTTAGTGTTCCAATAATGGAACATTAGGCATAATATTTAGTACCTGATGGTAGGGATCCTTGTGGAAGCCTGCATTAAGGCTGTATTAAGAAGTCCAAGCAGGAGAAATCTAAATGCACAGTGATCGCAACCAATAGCTTTATGCAAATGGAACCCTCCCCACAAAATGCTTTCAGATTGACCAGTACTTGCATGCTACAAATTTGTATTAACATATCAAAACTTTATTAAGTATAGAAGACATTAAGATTATCAAGTAGTAATGAGATGTACTGCTGAAACATTTGTAAAAGTACCTCGACATTAGGCTTCCTGGAAAAAAGTAATTGATTTTCAGAGATTCCACTGGTATTACCATCTTTAAATGAAAACAGACTTGCCTGTGTCAGCTGTAACTGCTGGCAAGAATCCTGATATGATTTGTCTATACTGACTTCTAAATGTGAATAGCAGCATATGCAGTGAGAACCACAGCAGGAACTTAGATGCAGGTCGGTTAGGGTAGGGTGGCTGGTAGAATTGCAGTCCTTCCATGGCATTCGAGGTTCCAATAAAGTAATTCCTGCTATATCTCTAGATCTGTACTCTGTATATAGAAACAGTAGTGCCAAAAGGTGAGATTCTTTTCTGTTTTATGTAATGTTGTTTTGATACAGCAAGTTTGTTCTCTCAGAACTCAGATGTGCACTCAAAAAGATACTCTTAAATGTTTAAGATCTCTTTTCTTCCTTTAAGTCTCCCAAAACCACGGAAGCTTTCCAGCTTCTGATTCCTCAGAATCCGTCCAGTATTTAAGTGTGGTGGGAAGATTCTCCTTTCCTCTTTAAAGCCAAGTTCTTGCCTTTCTAGTCTGATAGAATAAACACACAAGCAGATTCACATGTGTTCTTTCATTTCATTTAATTTTCTCCTCTTTTCAGAGAGATAGCTGTAGGCACTACCGTTAATTCATTCAGGAGGTGTTTCCTATGTTGTGTAGGCTGGTCTTGAACTCCTAGCCTCAAGCTGTTTTCCCACATTGGTCTCACAAAGTGCTGGGATTACAGGTGTGAGCCACCGTACCCGGCCCCATTAGTTCTACTGATGGAATGTAGTGATAGGGGAAGAATGAAAACATTTCACTGTGACAGTCAGCTTCATGGTCAGGAAAATTACATTCTCAGTCTGATCAAGGAGCCCAGAAGTTACGGTAGAGTTATGTATGGTTCCTAACCAAGAGCATTTATCAAAACTGCTGAGGAGTTTTTATATAAAAAGGGAGCTATCCAGACTCTGGGAGTGTGGGCTAGGCACATTATTTTGAAAAAGCGCCATAGGTGACTTGTTGTATACCCCTACCAAACAAGAGCCTCTCTGGAAAGCCCACAGAGAGCTGGGGCTTTTTTTTTTTTGTACTGAGAGTGGATGTTAAGGCAAGATCAGTGCAGAGAGAAAAGACAGCCCTCAGAAGGGATACCTTCTGGACTAATGTCTGCTGTGTGTGGCACGGTGTGGTTATCCAACTTTCCTGCTCCCTGGAGCCCTCTTTTCCTGTCCTAAACCCCCTGACATGATGAGAGATTGCCTGCCAGCTTTCTCCCTACTATTAAAGCTCTTGTTTTCAGAGTTTCTTAAACTTTTGCTTAGAAAAAGGAATTCAGATTTTACTCATCATAAGCACACATTTTATTCCAAAGATGAAAATTATCTACTTTGCAAAATTACCTTTGGTTTTGATTTTTCCTTCCTGGGGATCCTTATCCAGTAAAGAACTAGAAAGTTAAGAGTCAGCTTTTGTGAGTGTGTTTGTTAAAATATACATGACATAAAATTTACCATTTTCTTTTTGCAACTACCTCATCTGACAGAAGGCTAATATCCAGAACTATAAAGAGATCAAGTCGATGAACTTTACAGAAAAAACAAGCGCGCCCCATCAAAAGTGGGCAAAGGATAAGAACAGACACTTTCAACAGAAGAACATTTTCGATACAGCCAACAGACACATGAAAAAAATGCGGCATTCATCACTCGCCGTCAGAGAAATGCAAATCAAAACCACACTAAGATCACACATCTCACACAGTAGAATTGCAATCATTTAAAAATCAGGGAACAAGGTGCTGGAGAGGATGTGGAGAAATAGAACACTTTTACACTGTTGGTGGGAATATAAAGTAGTTCAAACCATTGTGGAAATAGTGTGGCGATTCCTCAAGGATCTAGAACTAGAAATACACATGTGACCCAGCCATCATTACTGGGTATGATTAACCAAAGGATTATTAAATCATGCTGCTATAAAGACGCATGCACAATGTATGTTTATTGCGCAACTTTTCACAATAGCAAAGACTTGGAATCAACCAAATGTCCATCAGACAGACTGATTAAGAAAATGTGGGCACATATACACCTGCTATGAGCCATAAAAGAGATGAGTTTGATCCTTCTGTAGGGACATGGATAGCAGCTGGAAACCATCATTCTCAAGGAAACATTATCGGCAAGAACAGAAAAACCAAATACGGCAGGTTCTCAGCTCATAGGTGGAAATGAACAACAAGATTACTTGACACAGGAAGGATCATCAGCACAAACCAGGTCCTATTGTGGTGAGGGAGGAGGGAGGGAGGAGGCTGTGGCGCAGGGCTCAAGCCTGTAATCCCAGCACTTTGAGAGGCGAGACGGCGGATCATGAGGTCAGGAGAATCGGAGACATCCGGCTAACACGGTTGAAACCCCGTCTCTAATAAAAAATTACAAAAAACGAGCCGGGCAAGGTGGGCGGTGCCTGTAGGCCCAGCTACTCGGGACGGCTGAGGCAGGAGAAAGGCGTAAACCCGGAGCGGAGCTTGCAGGAGCTGAGATCCGGGCCACTGCACTGCCAAGCACTGGGGCGACAGAGTGAGGACGCTCTGTCTCAAAAAAAATAAAATAAAATAAAAATAAAATAAATAAAAATAAATAAAAAAAAAGAAGACTGGTGGAGAAGATATGTAGACATAAAAAAAGAAGAAAAGGAGAAAGAGAAAACTATTAAAAAAATTACCATTTTCACCATTTTTAAGTGGACAGTTCTGTGGCATTAAGTACATTGACATTGTTGTAATGTCAGTGCTTATTTAAACATGGAATAAAAGCACTAGTTCTCAGCCTTGTAAAACTCTTTTTTTTTTTTTAGACAGAGTCTCGCTCTGTCGCCCAGACTGGAGTGCAGTGGCGCAATCTCGGCTCACTGCAAGCTCCGCCTCCCGGCCTCATGACATTCTCCTGCCTCAGCCTCCCGAGTAGCTGGGACTACAGGCACCCGCCACCACGCCCAGCTAATTTTTTTGTATTTTTAGTAGAGACGGGGTTTCACTGTGTTAGCCAGGATGGTCTTGATCTCCTGACCTCGTGATCCGTGCGCCTCAGCCTCCCAAAGTGGTGGGATTACAGGCATGAGCCACCACGCCCAGCCTCAGCCTTGTAAAACTCTTAAAGAGAGATGAAAGAGAAATTCTCTTTCTTAACATAGATATCAGGGAGAATCAAAAGGTCTTCAGTGAATTTCCCAGACTAAAACATCCTCACATCCTTCTTAACCTCCTTAATCTCTCCACTTGAATCATGGGTACACATAAGCTTTATGTGAAAGCGTTGAAATGAGAAGGTAATATCAATTACCTTTGAGAGCAAATGCTAACTTTAGTGCCAGGCAATTTTTTAATGTTTAAGGCGTAAAGTAAAAAACCATCACCATCCTTATCCTTCAAGAATTTCTAGTCTATTCTGTAAAAGAGGAAAGTAAATCATTTGTGACGGATATAAAGAGCATATACAGGGTCTTGTGGTAGCACAGGGAAAAGACAGTTAATTGAAAGGGGTTTCAGGAAGGTTCTTGGGAGGGAGTAATGCTTGAGCCAGTTTGTAAGGTCACTAGACATAACCAGGCAAAGATAGGAAGCACAGAGTTGGTGGAAGTAAGGAATGACTGCTTATGGTCTTTATCCTTGGTCATCAGGCTTCCTCTGTCCATTGCAGCCATCTCACTTTATTGTTTCATTTCATAGCTGGTATCAAATCTGAAGGAAGAAAATACTTTGCTGAAGCAGGAAAAAGAAGCCCTCAATCACCGCATCGTGGAGCAGGCTAAGGAGATGACAGGTAAAGCTTACACGTGTACTACATGCCAACCAACCTCACACCAAAGTTGTATAAGTTACAGTGTTACTTGATGAGTTACACAGCGTTATTTAGAGTTTAAATATTTTTAAAAGTTGAGGCTATCATCAGCAAATTTACAAAGTTCCAAGACGCAAGAGATCACATATTTTGGTTGAATTAGTTGGTTGATAAATTGTAAATCTGGTATCTCTAGGTACAAATATGAACTCAGGTTCAGTCAGTGTCATAAGTAATTTTTTAAAAAAATTAAATTTGTTCTGCATGTGTGATTCATTAGTTAAGGCTTATAGGATTCCTAATGTTTTAGTAAGAATTTTTGAGCTAATATGTGTATATTTATGTGTGTGTGTGTGTGTGTGTGTGTGTTGTCTTTTTTTTGGCTAAATCAATGGATATTATTCTAAGATTCACCACTTTTTTCTATTAAACTAAAAAAACACTAATTTTTTAAATAGAGAACTAACCAGATATGGACATTTATTCTGTTTTCTGTTTGTGGGGTAGGTTAGAATGGTGACAAATTAATAAGGAATCCACATATATATAAATACGGGGTAAGAAGATACAGATCTGTACAGTAATTAGTGGTGGAAATGGAAGAGAAACGATGGTTTGGAATGGGGATTTATTATATGAAAATAGTACGTTTTCATATACATTCTGTTGATTACATTGGTATTCAAAAAAGGCAAAAATGTTCTAAGATTTTACAATGAGATAACAAAATAATAATGGTATGTTATTAGTAATAGGGATATTGAGAAAAGAGTACACATTTATGAGGCAAATTAATGAGGCCAGTTGTTGGAGTGTTAAGTTTGAGATGTCAGCCAGGACCTCAACATGGAGGTGTTCAGAAAGCAAATCCAGATTAAAGATTAGAGAAAAAAATAATAGGGAGCCTAAAGATACCCATTAAAACTGTGGTGGTAAGAGAGACTGCCTCACCTCTCCTAGTTGAAGGGGATAATAGAGAGGAAAGAGAAGAAAACCTGGAATTAATGATCATACAAAGGGATGAGGTAAAGAAAAGGAGCCAGAAAATAAAATTAAGAAGTAAAGGAGAAAACAGAGCCCTGGAAAGAAGGCTGCTGGGAGGCAGCATGTAACAGAAGGATCCAGAATGATGAGAATCTTCTAGGAAAATATAAAATGTTATTTGAAAGTGAACTGTAAGAACAAAGAAATGTCAGTGAGTTTGCCAAGGGAAAATTTTTTGGTAGCCTCAGAACAGCTTCTGGTGAGAATAAAAGGCAACTTGTAGAATGTTTTAGAGAGAAGAAATTCATTCATTCCTGTACAAATTATTAAAGCCCTACTCTAGGGAAGCACTGTGGTGGGCACCAGGAAAGCAGCTGTGACAAGATACTTGTAGCCCTTGCCTCATGGTGCTCACAGAGAAAGCAGTGGTGAAGCTATAGAAGCAGGCAGGGCAGATTAAGATTTAACCTCAAAATATATGGGTAAAATGGAGCAAAGTGGTAGGAAGCTTAATATTATAAATATGACTGGTTGACTGATTGAGTTAAGACATATAGCTGAGATTTGAGGTTTTGTTTGTTACTTTACTTCATCTGCAGTCAAGGGCTAATCTCCAATTTCCAGATCATGTCCTAGCCAAAACCAAACCATAGCCACAGAGAGGGTGGAGGGAGTAGGTAAATGGAGAAGACAAGGTTTCCTCAGCAGCGCGTGGGGGATGACCAAGAAACACACAACACAGCTGGCCAGGCCTGAGTCTTTTATCTGGTTAGAAGCTGCAGAGTAATAGGACAGCAGGGGAGGTTAAAGTCATAGAAAATGTAAGATAGAACCATGAGATGGTAAATGAAGAGAGACTCTGTAGAGTAGGACAGCTGGGTCCACTGAAAAGTTGCCATTCTCTTGAGAAATATCTCTGACTTTTGGAGAGAGTGTACTACTTTGGGCAAAAGAATTTTATGAATAAAATACCACTGGAATAAAAATACATATCATTTAGTTACTAGACAGTGACTAGTGGAAGTTTTTCAAGGATGTGCTGTAACCAGTGTATCAATTAGTGGGACTAAGGCCAGAGTACGGGCAATAACTCAGTAGATGATTGTTAATATTAATAAATTATTTCATTTTTTGGTCATTTTTTCTTTTCTGAAATTTTACTAAGACACTCTTATGGATCACAGTGATACTAAAAGTAAAATTCCCTGCAGAGAAACTGGAAATCAGTATACATGTTTATACAATTGCATTTTCAAGGGGTCATCTTTGGTATGCATATCCTTTTTTTAATTTCAGAAACTATGGAGAAGAAGTTAGTAGAAGAAACAAAACAACTGGAGCTCGACCTTAATGATGAAAGACTGAGATATCAGAACCTTCTGAATGAGTTCAGTCGCCTAGAAGAACGATATGATGACCTCAAAGAAGAGATGACCCTTATGGTGGTGAGTCAAACACTTTTGCTTTTTTTAATGAAAAATTTTAAACATATACAAAAGTAAATAGAATAGTAGAATGAACCTCCATATCTTCCGTGTGCCTACCACCCAATTCCAGAATGTTCAACACGTATTTACCTCCCATTCCGTCTCCCCAACCCACTCCATCCAATGGATTGGATTATTTTAAAGCAAATCTCAGAAATAATATAATTTTATGCACAAGTACTTCAGTAAAGTCAAACACTTTAAAGACTGGGCTAAATGATAGTATAAAGTCAGTACAGTTGAATTTTGTTTTGTTTTGTTTTGAGACGGAGTCTCGCTCTGTCATCAGGTGGAGTGCATTGGTGCAATCTTGGCTTACTGCAACCTCCGCCTCGCAGGTTCAAGTGATTCTCCTGCCTCAGCCTCCTGAGTAGCTAGCTGGGACTACAGGCACCCACTGCCACGCCTGGCTAATTTTTTGTATTTTTAGTAGAGACGCGGTTTCACCATGTTGGCCAGGATAGTCTCGATCTCCTGACCTAGTGATCTACCCGCCTTGGCCACCTCCCAAAGTGCTGGGATTACAGGCATGAGCCACTGCGCCCAGTCAGTTGGACTTTGTTTCATATATTGAATGGCCTAATGAAACATTTACATGTAGACTGATTTTGATTAATAATTTCGAAGACATATTCCTATGAAAAGAAATTCAGACTCCATTTATAATGAATTATCTATTTCAAGGACTCTTCTGCATTTGCCAATGTACCTTTCATACTTGTAATAATTCTGCACATCCTCCCTATTCCACATATCCTGCTATCAGAAAACAAAGAGTTCCCAAGCTCTCTTGTTGCCTACGAGTACCAGCCTTAAAGGTAACCTAATTATACAAATGACTAGAAATGCTTTGAAATATCTCATAAAAAGCCAGATAATTCAGTATCCGTGGAGCAGAGTATTTGCTTCAAATTTTGCTTCTATCTGGACCTACTGACAAAGTTCATTACAATATGACACTTAAAAAGTCAAAATAAAAGAGATTATGTAATATGAAAGATAGGCTGTCATCACCTTGCAGATGAGAAAATCCTGTCTAAAAGAGACTAAAAAGCTAATATAAATCCCACATTGGACCATTATTTCAACCCTCACTACTCTGATTTATGTGTGACAAAGAGAAATTAGAAGTAGATGCAAGTCACCATTATAACTGTTCTTACAATTGACAAATCTAAAGACCCTTGTTAAGCTTCATCTTCCTTGATCACCATGCTCCCCTTGGTCCCATTGAAACCTTTCTTCCTTCACATTCTGTAATTCTTAGCTTTCTCTAGAATTCTTTTCTTCTTTTTCAGTGTTTATGTTCCCCAGTTCCATTCTTTGGTATATTTTTGTTCACTGTATTTATTAGATGACCATGCCAACATTTATGGTTAATCTCTGTTTCAGTTATGGTTAGAGCTAAACTTTATAACCTATAAGTAGGTGTTTCTGAGACCCCCTAGTTATTTGGGATGTTAATAAGTGGCATTGGAGAAGAAATTCTGAGGTAAAATAAATGGAGTCTACCAGGTTAAACAGAGATAAACAGATGTCTTTTCTGCAGAATTTCTTGGATTCTTTAATAGTGCATGCAATATGAATTTCAGAAAATAAAATGAGAGAAGCAGGTACCATACATGTATCCCTCTCTGAGCATATTCCAGAAACATCCATCTGTGAGGAGGTCATGGGTCTCTTTAGTCAAGGAGGTGGCCATTTCTAGAAGGGCCCTCCAGTGACGCCATCCTCCAGCAGCTTGACACAGCTCCTCCTTTCTTCTAAGCAATTCTGCCTGCTCTCCATCTGTTCCCAGCAGTGCTCTAGGGGTAGTTTTAGTTGCTGAATTTCTTATTTCTCAGTCATGTGTCCTCTCCATTATGTATGCCTGTGACTCACTGTCATTCCTCTTGGGAGACAAAATGGTCAGAGGAAGGGAAAAGGAGAAAGCAGAGGAAGGGAGATAAGAGCTCGCTTGCTTTCCACTCATCTCTTCACTAGATCTCATTTCCTAGCTCCAGATGTGGTCCAGATCACAGGTTTTGCAGAAAATATTTGCCCAGAATTGCAGAGAATAAAAAACTTGATCTTATAACCCAAGACAATTAAAATATTAGCGACAATATCTTATTTTAATGTTTAGGTACAACTGAACAGCTAACAGATGAGTACTTGACTAATATTAGACTGACACTCTTCTGCAAATGGCATTCTCACTGCTTCAATCCAGAGCTAATGAAGCATTTGGTCGTAAATACGGTTGTCATATGAATGGAGGAAACTCTAGGGAGGGGACTTGATAAGCTGCCTCCAGGGCTTCCCATAACCTATGTGATACATGGGCCAAAGAACACTAGTAAGCTAATAGTGTCACTTATTACCAGCCTCTAGAGTTGTTGGCCCTAGTACAAGAGTGTAGCATTTTTCTCCAAGAATATTGGGTTGTCCAGACAATATAGGGGCAGAGGCAATGAGGAAGGACCAATCCAGGGCTAAGGAGTTTCAAGCCAATGATGAAAAGATGATGAGGCATGGGAATACAGGCTTATGAAGTGTTTAAAGGTAAATTAATTCCAGAGAGTGGAGGGAAACCAGCATGTCAATCGTGGGGTCATTAGTCTTGGCAAAGGGTGTAAAACAGGTTCTGGAAAAGAAGGAATCATGGGAGAAATCAGGAGCAGAAGAGGAGGGAGGTGCAGATCTTGAAGGAGAACATGTTGATCTAGTCAAATATATGTCCTTGTAATTGAAAAACATATAAACGGGGGAGCAAAATCCTAAAACAGAGAACTGAAAAGTTACCAACAAGGAAGTTGTTGAATCACTGCAGTCCCCTAACAATCACAGCAGCAGCAGTTAACATTCATTGAATGCTTGTTATGCCACACCAGACTGTTTACTTGCACACTCTTATTTAATCCTCACACAGACCCTATGAGATAGAAATTAGTACCCTTTTTTTCCTGATGATGAAACTGAGGCCTAGAAAAGTTGGGTAAGGGACAAGTAAGTGGAAGAGCTGGTATTCCTGCCTAGCTCTGTCTCCTTTCAGACCCAGAGCACTTAACCACGGCCCTGTATCCAAAAGTTACATTAAATAGCAACAAGCAATGTTGCTTCTATTAATGCCTTAAGGTATTCCTTGTATAATGATAGATATATGTGGGAAGACAGGGATCTCTCTCATTTTTAATAAGCTTATTAAAAATCTTTGTCCTGGTGTTTATCTGGACTACCTATTTTTCTTAGTGATACAACCAGTTTATTAAATAAATGCCATTCATACAACTGTGGTCTTGGGCTGGAAACTTTAAGTACGAGTGCCTGTGTCTGTAAACAGACAGTGAATTTGAGTGCCTTTGACTTCATCTGTGATGATTATCCCCTTTAGTGTGCACCCCAGCTTCTGGATTGTTTCAGAGGTGCTGATGTTCTTGGATCTTCCCTTCACTTTGCCGTACAGGTTGAACTGGCCTGGGAGACTTTTAAGTGTCTCTGGATGAGTCTTCTATCCATAAGCCTGGGTGTTGGAAGGGAAGAGACAAAGAAGCTCTTTGTGGCTTCCAGCTCTTTTCCAGCAGCTGGGGAAAGGTACAAAGAAAACTGGACAGAAGAGAAAGCTCTTGGAGGCCTTTCTGAAGCCCTCAGGACTGTAACATTGAAAGATTAAGGCCACTGGATCTTTCTACCTCTCCTGCTGGGGACATGCTAAGAGCCCAGCCTTTTAATTCCTTCTTCCCTCAAGTTATTCTCTAACCCCTTCTCCTACAGAAGGGAAGGGTGTGTCATTGCTAAACTTTTCTATTCCCCATGAGCTTTCTGAACACTAATTGCCTAGGTATTACATGTCATAAAAATGCCACCCGGATGTCCTGAGGTAATAACCGAGGGCTCTTCGGAGGATTACTAGAGCAGCTTTCTTACCTCCCCTGTACTGTCCATCCTGCCCACTGCTCTCTCCAAAGATTTAACTTCACGTATTAAAGTGACAGAAATTAGAGCTGCCTGTGTGAACTCCTTCATCTTTCCGTTAAACCATTTTTGCCCAATTACCATGCAGTAAAATGATTGTGCATGCCATTTCAATATATTTTATGAGGTTTTTGATAAGTTTTATTTGATTACAGCACTAAAGTCAGTGCTTGGAAGCTTTACCCAGTGCTTCACTGAGCACTGCTTCACCCAGTGTGACTGACCGCTCAAAGCTTTCAACACCCAAAGGGTACTCCACTAATAATCACAAGTGATTTTTATTTGGGCATTTGGATTTGCAGCTGTTCCTGTCATGTCATGCCAGTGTACCTTTTTCTTTGAAGAGATGACCTTTTTGTAATTATTTGGTCAAAACAATATGGAACAGATCAGTTGGGCACCGATACAAGTCAGGCAGTAGGGATAAGAACCAAGTCAAGGTGGATGCTGTCTTAACTATGCCTAGACTAATTATGTTGTGTTAATTTTACCTGAGTTATTTGCCTTGCAGCATGTGCCTAAGCCTGGACACAAGAGGACAGACTCCACCCACAGCAGCAACGAGTCTGAATATACCTTTAGCTCTGAAATTGCAGAAATGGAAGACATTCCATCGAGGACAGAGGTACAGTTTAGACATGTGCCACTGAAAGTAGGATGTGAGCATGCTGTTGTTAACAAGGAACATTTCCATTGCAGAGCAGACTCCAATTGGCCATAAACGTAGTGTTTGTTTGAATCATTTATTCTTCATAAGTGACCTGTAGATACAAACTTATCTTATTTACCTTTTTGTACACTTAAGTGCTATGTACATACATACCTATTGCATACATACCTATTGCATTTTTTTGTCAATACAAATTTTAATTTTAATTTTAATGCAGTTTTGATGGTGAGATTTTATTTTTGTAATTCTCTTTTACCCCTAACATGGTGTGTATACAGGATTTTATTTCAGACTGGGGTAAATTATTTTATTTTATTTTATTTTATTTATTTATTTATTATTTACTTTATGTCTATAGACCACCACAGTAGACAGAGGTAAATTATTTTTCAAGTAAGCCCTTTGTTCTTGAATATCATAAACACTGGCGCCCCAGAGTTTAGCAAAACTGCTGCCTCTGTTTTTTGCCAGTTTTTACCAATGTAACTTTCTTCTACAAAATGCATGGAAAGTAGTTTAGAAATCTGCTTTAATGTTTTGTGTTCTGTTGTATGAAACCAAAATGATGTATTACTGTAACTCCAAGAGTATAGTGACTTCTAGATTATTCACAACCAATTCTAAGATCTTTTAATATGATATAGTTATCAATAATAGATAATTCAGACACAACGGTCCTAATTTTTATATTATATTCTTTGAAAATGGCCAATCAGAAATAGACCGGCCTCTGGGCAGAAAGGGCTAGAGAATTGAGTGATTCTTCTTTCTTGTCTTAGTTCTACTAAGAATGAAGTTTCTTTTTTTTGTTTTTTTTTTGAGACGGAGTCTTGGCTCTGTCACCCAGTCTGGAGTGGCTGATGGCCGGATCCTCAGCTCACTGGCAAGCTCCGCCTCCTGGGCCCTCACCTATTCTGCCTGCCTCGCACTCCCGGGGTAGCTGGACTACAGCGGCGCCACCTCGCCCGGCTCGTTTTTTGTATTTTTTTAGTAGAGACGGGGTTTCAGCCGTGTTAGCCAGGATGGTCTCGATCTCCTGACCTCGTGATCCGCCCTTCTCAGCCATCTCATTCTGTTTTTAAGAAAAATGTTATATAGTCTGAATGTCATATCGTTAGAATCATACATACAAGAAGACTAAGTAATTTGTCCAAGTTTATAGCTTATCAATGGTAGATCCAGCATACTAACTGAGGCTTGTCTCTTTAGAATTCATGTTCTTAAGCCATTATATTCTACTGACTTCCATCCAGGGATTCTACACCGCAAGTCTCCAAATCTCTTTTCTATCTATAGCTAACATTGGCTGGGCCCATGGATATAACAGTATGGCCAGTATATAGCAGGATAGAGGTTTTTCCAGTTATGTATTGCTATGTAATAATTGATCTCAAATTGTAGTGTTTTTTTAAAAAAAACAGTAATTTATTATTACTCATAATTCTGTGGGATTTGACTGAGGAGTTCTTCTGCTCCATGTGATGGTGGTTGGAGTGCCTCATGTAGCTGCATTCTGTAGAGTGCTTGCTTCTCTTCCCTGGGCCTCTCCATGTAGCCTCTCTTCAGCAGCAGGTAGGTGGGTTCTAAGAGTGAGAGACTAAAAGATACCAGGCCTCTTAGAGCTAGGCCCAGAACTGGCCCAGTGTTAGTTCTGCCACCTTCTGGTCAAAGAAAATCACAAGGCCAGCCCAGATTCAAGGCAAAGAGGATAGATTCCATCTCTTGTTGGGAGGAAAGACTTGTATGTTGAGAAGAATCATTGGTGCCATCATACCACAAAGTTAGACTTTGAAGACTTCAAAATTAGGACTTCTGAGCCTTCAATAGATAGGAAGGTTTTAGGATTACATCCTGTTGATCTCAGTGGGAGTACTCACTTGCAATAGTCAGAGGGAAGTACATTTACAGACTGCCCAGTCCAGTGTAGTACCACTTTAGCAGCTCCTGCTGGTAGGGGGAAGCCATAATAAAAAAAGGTGTGCTTGCTGGAAACCAGTCTGTAGCTCTCTGGAGAATTCGCCTACCGGCCCCACTTGTTTTGCAGCCCTCCTGCACTTGCAGATCTTCACGGGTTGGGTTGATGTTGCTTTGGAACCAGTGCTCCTCTTGCTTGGTGTGCACCTCTATTAGGAGCTGTTGACTGATGATCCCTGTTCTGCTTCTGCTCTCAAGCTTTCTCACACCTTTCACATCTGGGGAAGGGTCACCAGAACTTTCTCAGCTATCATTAGGAGTTGTTTCAGAATGACTGCCAGGCCTGTAATGGTGGTAATTTTGTGACTACATTCAGTTATTTTGATTTTCCTCAGATGAGAGATCAGTGTTATTTTTTAGGTCAGTTAAAGAGCTTCACTGTCTTAGAAAAGCCCTGGGTGACAAAGTCCTTACTAAGGCAAGAAAGCGAAACAAAACCTCAGAAAGTTCTCTGTGACAGATGGCCCAATCTTCCTTCTTGTTCATGGGGTATAACGAGGACATCTCTTTAGTTAGACGTGTCATCAGGGCTCAGAATGGGTACCATCGGGAGCACCCTTAAATAATTACCAATATTTATGCCTTAAGTCATTTTGCATTTTTCACATGTAATCTTTTGTGATCTTCTATCTTCTATTGTAATACTCTTATCCACAGAATTTTGCTCTTGTCCAGCAATCAACTAGTTGTTTATGTAGTATTAACCGATGTCTAAAGAGTTACCTCATCACATTTTTCTCTTTTCATTTTTTTTTTTGCTACTTCTAGTTGTCAAAACACCATCCCATTTTAATAAGAGTCTTCCTTTTAAACAAAAGTGCCCATTCAAGGCTCAAAGGAATGATTTCCAAATGATATTTTAGGTATAATGAATGAAATATTATGTTCATTTCTAGAATGAAAGGTTCTATGACAGTGTAAGAAAAGATGAAATAATTTAAAATTTCAGGGACATGTACATCATTCATAATGAACAAACATTAAAATATATAATATGGAATGTTTAAATTGTAAATAAGCATCAATATAAGCATTTTATGCTTAATTTTTATGGGGGACATATAGAAAAGAATTTTTATACGAATGAAATTCTATAGTGATTTCATGTTGTGGCAAGATGTTATATCTGTTCTGCTAAGTCAGGACAGACTTTATTATAAAGATTATATACCTAAACTTTTTCTAATTGTTGAGTATTACAAAGTAGGCAGAAAGAAAAAGTTCAGGTGTAATTAATTTGTGGACAAATGACTTTGACAGCCTATAAATGCCTACTTCTTTGTTCAGTTGATCCTTCTTGGGTTGTTTTTAGAACTGGAATAACACTTAACACTACTCTGAATTCACAAAAGACCAAAGGTAGCTAGTGAATATACAATTCCTGAAAATAAAAATTATTCAGTCTCATCAAAAGTCAAAGAAGGCCAGGTGCAGTGGCTCATGCCTGTAATGCCAGCACTTTGGGAGACCCAGGCGAGTGGATCACCTGAGGTCAGGAGTTCGAGACCAGCCGAGCCAACATGGTGAAACCCTGTCTCTACTAAAAATACAAAAAATTAGCCAAGTGTAGTGGCAGGTGCCTGTAATCCCAGCTACTCAGGAGACTGAGGCAGGAGAATTGCTGGAACCCAGGAGGTGGAGGTTGCAGTGAGCCGAGATTGCACCACTGCATGCCAGCCTGGGCAATAAGAGCAAAACTCCGTCCAAAAAAAAAAAAAAAAGTCAAAGAAATTGCAAATTAAATCAACAACAAAGTGCAACTTTTGATCTATTAACTGAGCTAAATGTGTTTTTTTAATTATAGCAGTCACTACTGTTCAAGGCAAGGTGGTGGTTGCTGATAGAAGTGTAAATTGGCCAATTTGATGGACTTTTAAGAAGTTAATGTTTAGATATTTGTGTACTGGAGTGTTTATTTTAGTAATATTCCAATAGCAAAAAATTAGAAACAACTTCAACACCCATCAGTAAAACAATAGCTAAGCAAATGGTGACACACCTGACTATATATTTAAATATCATATTATAAATTTGGGAAACAATGCAATGCCAAGTTTAAAAGATCACATAAAATTATAATGACAATATTATTCTAATTCTTTAAATCTATAGATGCATAGAGAAAAGACTAAGAAAAAATTATAGTTTTCTGTGGACATAGGATTATGGCGTGTTTTCTTCTTTGAACTTTTCTTATTTCCTAAATTTTCTGTAAAAGCTTATTCTGCTCTCATATCAGAAAAGCAAAAGTAAATATTCTCTTTTTAAACAATTGGGTAGATTTGCCAATCATTTAATAATTACACATTGACCATTTAGTTAAATAAATGATTGCTGCCATTCTCTTGTTCCTCCATCCTCACTTCTGTCTCTCTAACAAAGGGAGTCTTTATCTTCTACATTAATTCTAATAGTACAATTATTTCTCTTCTTACCTCATTAAAAATTAAAACCTTAAGTAAACATGTTAAAACAATTATGGCACCCACAACTTCCATGATGATGGTTAGTTGTTTCCATTATTTTTAAGCTTTAATTAGTGTACCTTTATTTATCATAGTAGGTCTCACTGTGATTCTGTTTTGGAACCAGTTGACACACTTTTAAAATGTCATTAGGTTATTCTTCAGTTTATTAAAAACTATACAGTCGTCCCTTGGTTTCCACAGGGGATTGGCTCCAGGACTTGCATGAATACCAGAATCTAAGGATGCTCAAGTCTCTTATATAAAATGCAGTAATAACCTATGCACATCCTTCCATATTCTTTAAGTCATCTCTACGTTACTCATAATACCTAAGACAAGCTATGTAACTATAGCATTATTTAATACCTAAGAAAATATATAATTAAATAAATCATTATTTAATACCTAAGACAAATACAGCATATTGTAATACCTAAGACAATATAAAGGCTATGTAAACAATGCAGTAGAACAGTTATTATACTGTATTGTTGTTTATTTGTAATAAAAAGCCAAGGTGCGTAGTGCAGGCCTATCTTCAGAGCCAAGGCTGGGCTTTATGTCTATTTTAGGAGTCTCTTCTTAGTGGGGACACAGCCCAGCCTAACCAAGTAACGTTTTGTTAAAGTAGTGAGGGCTAAACTCTTTTCACTGTTTTCTAAAGAGGCAGTAAATATTCTAACAGTAAAATGTGATAATCATTTTATTTTATTGTTTGGGAGGTTTTTTTTGGAATATTTTTGATCCACAGTTGGTTGAGTCTGAAAGGATGTGGAACCCACAGATACAGAACCCAAGGATATGGAGAGCTGAGTGTATATGTTTTGGTTTTTCAGATTTCAGTTTTCTCTGTGTGATCTCAATATATTTATGCTGGCATTTCATATTTTCAAAAGTCATTCTTCCTGATTGCAAATATAGAACCTGTCCATTGTAAACAATTTAAATATAGGAATGTACAATGTAAAGAAATGAAACTTTCCCATAGTACATTCCGTCCTCTGAGATAACCATTGATGGCCTTCTAAATTTTTATATGCATGTGCTAGGTATACATTTAAAAGTCACATACGTTTGTGTTTTATTAACAAAAACAAGGTATATTTTCTGTCCTACAGTTTGTGTGTTCATGTAATACTTTAAGACATCTTTATCTGCTCATGTTGATATACTTCATTCTTTTTTTTTTTTTTTTTTTTGAGACGGAGTCTCGTTCTGCTGCCCCAGCTGGAGTGCAATGGTGCAATCTCGGCTCACTGCAACCTCCGCCTCCTGGGTTCAAGCGATTCTCCTGCCTCTGCCTCCTGAGTAGCTGGGATTACTAATGCGTGCCACCACACCTGGCTAATTTTTGTATTTTTAGTAGAGATGGAGTTTCACCATGTTGGAGTCAGGCTAGGTCTTGAGCTCCTGGCCTTGTAATCTACCCGCCTTGGCCTCCCAAAGTGCTGGGATTACAGGCATGAGCCACCGCGCCTGGCCTACTTCATTCTTTTTAACAGCTAAAAAATATTTCACAGTTTGGCTATAACGTAATTTATTTAAGCAACTGTCCTATTGACTGACATTCAGATTCTTGCCAGTTTTTTGCAATTACAAAAAAAAATGCTGCAATGAACATCTTTTCCCATATATTTTTATATACTTGTGTAAGTATTTCTGTAGGATTAATTCCTAAATGTAGATTTGCTAGGTTAAAGGTATGCACATTTAAATTTTAGTAAGTTCAGCAAAATCGCCCTTTTCGAAGGCCTACCTTTACTTCCACAATATCATATGAGACACTGTGGCTAACACAGAGCATCATGAATCTTTTTAGTCTTTGCCAGTCTGATAGGGGAGAAGTAGCAGTTCAGTGTTGTTTAATTTGCATTTCTCTCATTGTTAGCTAGGTTGAGCATTTTTTAAATATATTCTCTAGATGTTTGTATTTCTTATTCGGTAAGTTTGCCTATTTTTCCATTGAGCTATTTGTCATTTTCTCATTGACTTTTATGTCTTCTGGCTTGTCTTGACCATCTTGTGATTCCTGGTGTTTAGGAGCCAAGTGAGAAGAAGGTACCTCTGGACATGTCATTGTTCCTTAAGCTCCAAAAGCGGGTCACAGAGCTGGAGCAGGAGAAGCAGGTGATGCAGGATGAGCTGGACCGCAAGGAGGAGCAGGTGCTCCGCAGCAAGGCCAAGGTGCACAGCACAGCCCATCCGCAGAGCTGAGGCGGGGCTTTATGTTCATTTCAGCAGTCTTTTCCTTAGTGGGTACTCAGCCCAGCCTATCCAAGCAGCACTTGGTTAAAATAGTGAGGGCTAAACTCTCTTCCCTGTTTTCTGTAGAGCAAGTAAATATTTTAAGAGTAAAAATATGACGATTAAAATATAAAACTTTTACTTTAACTTTTCCCTAGGAAGAAGAAAGACCACAGATTAGAGGTGCAGAACTGGAATATGAGTCACTCAAGGTAATGGGGAGTTTCTGCTCAAGACTTTGAATATTTTGTTTTGGCAAGAGGCCCACTCAGAGCCTCTCTTTTTCTCAGAGAACATCCTTAAGGGCTGGAGGTTGCACCAGAGGTCCTAGCTTCAGCCTTATTCCGCATTACTTCTTGTTGTTTCTTTTTATAAATTCCATTTCATATAAGCTATACTTCAGTCTAAACAGGAACAGGAGAAGTAGCTGCCATTCGAGGCTGTGGTAGTAAAGGACGTGGACTGTAGCATCGGCCGCTATAAAGATCCAATTGGATGTGATGGGGCAGACCAGACATAGAAGTAGGAATCTACTCTCCAGATCTTCTCCTGCCTCACACAATAATGAATGAATAAAAACATTCTCTGTAGTATGAGTGAAGCCTGGATTCACAAAGCATTAGATTAGTGGCTCTCAAAATATGGTCCCTGGACCAGCAGGATCAATGTCACCTGGTAGCTTGTTGGAAATGCAAATTTTCAGGCCTCACACTACTAAACTTATTAAATCAGAATCTCTGAGGGTGGACCCCAACAGTCTGTGTTTGAACAAGACCTCTGGGTGATTCTGAAACACAGTAAATTTGGGAAACATTTGTAGTTTACACATCAAAGTAATGACATTTATGTGTCTTCTGTTACAGAAATGAGCAATAAGAATCTGATTATCAGTTGGTGGGAGAACGGGGAAGGGAGGGAGCATTCATTTTTACAAAAGAATAGATTAATTCACGAAAGAAAGGGTTATATATTCTTAAACTAGAAAAAAGAAGGACTTTAAATAGTTTTTTAATTTTTCTTTTGAGATGGAGTCTCGCTCTGTTGCCCGGGCTGGAGTGCAGTGGCACGATCTCGGCCCACTGCAAGCTCTGACTCCTGGATTCACGGCATTCTCCTGCCTCAGCCTCCTGAGTAGCTGGGACTACAGGCGCTTGCTACCACACCCAGCTAATTTTTGTATTTTTATTAGAGACGGGGTTTCACCGTGTTAGCCAGGATGGTCTTGATCTCCTGACCTTGTGATCCGCCCACCTCGACCTCCCAAAGTGCTGGGATTACAGGCATGAGGCACCGTGCTCAGCCTAAATAATTTTAATATAACACATTGAAAGGACTGATATGGTGCTACAAACCTAAGCTTTTGTCTCTGGGAAGAAACTAAAATATTCAGTGTTTATACACAAGTGTTTCAGTATCATCAGGCCATGTGTGCTGTGCTAAATGAGGCACCATGGTGCTTTTAAGTGCCTGTCTACAGCTGTGTTTCCCAACCAGCATCTTGTGACACTTGTGTTCTAGTGTCAGTGTCACTCTGTTCTGGGTTCCTATTACCATTGTTTGAACTGAACATGGAGTGGGCGGCACTAACTGGTGGCAGGGGCTGGCTGGTAGGACATGAAATATTGGGGGGATGAGGATGTGCATATCCTTCTGGGTCGCTGGAGGAAGGCCTTCAGCCTTGCCTCCTGCCTCCCAAGGCTCCACCCACAATGTCGCAAGCATGTCACACAGAAAAGAAGTTTGAAAAATGCACTATTCGTTGTCATTTAGACACTAAAGGGAGTTTTACCAGTTTGAACGATATGGTAAATGTTTTAAATTAGAAGTTAAAGCCTAACATTTCAATAGTCTTTCCATTCTGCTTTATAAAGGAAATAAGAGGAGACTACTAAAGATTTCAGGGATCCACCCATCTGATTCATTCATTGGAAATATGCTGGCCAGCTGGACCCTCAGATTTCCCGTATATTTATCTACAAACAAAAGCTGGGCTCCATAGCACTGGCTAAACTTGCCCCTTGGGACTCAGCAATCTCTCCATGCCAGTGAACACACCCTGGGCAGGCCAGAATACATTTGACTCTGGAATTTGGGTTGATGAAGCAAACTTCCATTGACCTTGCTCAATTCTACTTGATGTCAGACTTCCTTAATTTGCAGAGCAGAGCTCCTGGCAGAGCCTAGGAAGCTATTCACTAGGGTAATTCTGATGAACTTTTTCAGCAGAATTCTTCTACCAGCTTGGGAGAAGTTTGAGCATCCAGTGTAAAGTGGAGGATGACAGCAATGAACTTTTCTTTGTCTTTTCATACAGCGCCAAGAACTAGAATCAGAAAACAAAAAACTGAAGAATGAGCTAAATGAGTTGCGCAAGGCCCTCAGTGAGAAAAGTGCGCCAGAGGTGACCGCCCCAGGTGCACCTGCCTACCGTGTCCTCATGGAGCAGCTGACCTCTGTGAGTGAGGAGCTTGATGTCCGCAAGGAAGAAGTCCTCATCTTAAGGTCTCAACTGGTGAGCCAGAAAGAGGCCATCCAACCCAAGGTAAGCACAAGCACACAACTAAACGGGGTGTTCGGGGACTGGCCTCAGTGTCTTCTTATCCTTTCCCTCCAGTTTATAGTGCAGCAAACACTTAAGAGCATTTTTAATCTAATTGAGGATTCATCATTTAAAAAAAAAAATCCCAGTGTTGTTTAAAACTATTGTAAGCATAAATTGGAATGAGCAAAAAGCAAGGGGAATCCCAAATGGTCATCAAAGTTTCATCTCTCATGAGTTTTAAAATTAATCTTTTTATAGTAATCTGGCCACAATAAATTTTGATCTAAAATAAAATTTTATTAAATACAAAACTCTCTAAATTTTCTTACTGCGGGAAGGCATTAAATACAACTTTAAAGTCATTTGTCGAAAATATTTGTTTAGTTGGAGAAATAACAGATGAACCGGTTAGAAGTGAGATCAGTGAGTGGAAGTTACGTGGAGATGATTTCTGCTCACTTCAGGCAGTTCTCTTTAGCAGGGGGTGCTGTCCCACTGGGAGGGGCTGTTTCAGGATTTAACAGAAAGGACTCCCGCCCTGAGGATATAGATGGCCCTTTGAAGTCCTTCCCTGCCTTCATTTGAGACCCAGCGCTGCCATGTGCTGATGAGAGATGGGCCTTTCTGTCATTTGCCATCAGAGGGAATCTGAGTGATCATCTTGAAAACCTGGCCTGCCTCCCTGCCCTTGTGCGTGCAGCAGAGCATCACAGGACTCGAGGCAATCAAGGATCCCAACTGTCTGGTGTGTCATATAAAAAATATCCATGATATATAATGAGCTGGATGCCTGAAAATCTGAGAGTACTCCTCTTAGAAATGGTATTTCTGCATGCAGTTTAGATACTGTGCCTGGCATGTATGTTTGGACTTGATGAAGGCAACTCAAACACCTGAGATCAACACTGGTCCAAAAAATATCAAATTCTAAAAACAAGATGTTTGACTAATTTGGGGAAATAAAATTCCAGTAGTAGTGGAGTTATATAGAGAAATGGGCTTTCTTTAAAACAAATCACAGGCCAGGTGTAGTGGCTCACACCTGTAATCCCAGCACTTTGGGATGCTGAAGCGGGTGAATCACGAGGTCAGGAGATCAAGACCGTCCTGGCTAACATGGTGAAACCCCATCTCTACTAAAAATACAAAAAATTAGCCAGGCGTGGAGTGGGCACCTGTAGTCCCAGCTACTCAGGAGGTTGAAGCAGGAGAATGGCGTGAACCCGGGAGGCAGAGCTTGTAGTGAGCCGAGATCACGCCACTGCACTCCAGCCTGGGCAACACAGCTAGACTCTATCTCAAAAACTAATAATAATAATAATAATCACAAACACCTTAAGCCAGAAATGAGAAGAGACCCCATTTTGACTTGGCCATATAGGTCACACCTCACCCCCGGGCTGTCTCAGTTGGTTCCCTTGGCTACCACTGTGGCTGGGCCTCAGAAAACAAGGCTTGCAGTCTTGGTTGAGCAGAGTCCAAAATCAAGATTCCTTTCTCTAGTTCTGTTGAGACAAATTAGTATTCTTTCTAAAAAAATTTTTGATTGACAAATAATAGTTGTATATATTTATGGGGTTGCAATGTGGTAATTAGTTGTATATATTTATGGGGTTGCAATGTGGTAATCTCACAAGAAACTTTAGTAAAAATCAAGAGAAAGGAAAAGAGAAATGAAGCAAAGGACATAAAAACAATCCAGCTAACAGAGCACATAGTTCTACTATCACACATTTTCCCTTGTCCAGCTCACGTACCCCATGTGACAGCTGCTCTCCTGACCCTAATGGGCTGACCCTGTCCAACTGACGTACCGGCTTGCTCAGCTCCCAGCCTAAACATGGCAGCACTCATGTCCCCTCCTAGGAGAAATGCCCATGACACTAATTAAGATCTTCCAGACTCCCCAGGGCTATTTGTCCCTCTCAGTTTCTAGTCTGAGAGACCCATCATGTCACCACTCCATTGCAGGGCAGTGATGAGCAACACCCTGAGAGCTAGGGGATGATCCGGCCCAGGCAGGTCTTGTGTGTTGGCTCCACCTCTAGAATATTCTAGGAATCTTCCCTTGGACAAATGACTTCCTGTGGGGGACATAACTTTAACTTCACAGACCTATGATAAGAATTTCACTCACATGCATTAACAGGAGGGTCATTCTCTCCCATACTCAAAGATATTTTATAACCAGAAAAATCAAAACAATTTTAAAAGAATTTCAAACTTTTGTTCCTGGAAATAGAAGTTGTCAACACATAAATATATATTAGTGTCTGTTTTATGATAGCTTCAGGAATGTTAATGTATTTACAGAGTTAATTTTAGAGAAACAACTCATGGCTGTTTTTAAATTAGCTTTTATCTGTTATGATAGGGACTCTGATGAAATTTATTTATGAAACTAAGGGTTTATTGTTTTCTCTGTTTTTTGTGCTTGCTGACTTGTGATTTTCAGGATGACAAGGTAATTATACATTTTTGTTTTTTTAGTAAATACTTCTATTTAATCCTAACTTTAGTTTACAAATATCCCCCAATAAAGGCAATTGATGCTTTCTGACCAAGTCTATTTTGATATTTTGATATTTATAAGTGAATTTCCAATTTGACTCCTTCTGATTTGGGAAGTCAGTAGGGAAACAGTGGTTGTGGTAGGCTCCAGTCTGGATTATCGAGGGGACTCCATGACTTCTGATTTATAGGCAGCTCTATGACTGATTGCCGTAGTTCTGGTAGGCCATCCAGAGGCTGGGGAGGGAAGCCCTTAACTTGGAGTACATTCAGAAGCACAGGCTCTCCTGAGCTCTCATATCTACCAGTGGCAGGCTTGTTGGCTAAGGGTGAAGAGAAGCCTGAGGAGCTGAGCACACTATTCTTTGCTGCCACTTTCATCTCCCTGAGTGTAGAGCCCACAGCTAGAATGAAAAGTGGCTCGTGACGAGGTTGCAAAGTCAGATTTCTCTACCATATCTTGTTTCTCTTTATACTGAGTGACAGATATTGCTGGGATTTTCCTATATAGCAAAACCGTTTTAGAACTTCTAGTCACAGGCTTGAGAGAGACAAAGTCTGAGCAGTGAATCAGGAACTTCCTAAATGCTGTAGCCCAAGTCTGAACCCATTCCCCAAGTGCCACTTTTTAGCTAAGGTAGGCAGAATGAGGGAAGAACTTACTACCCAGGAGAGAAGCATACTAAGAAGGCTTTCTTGTCTTGGATTAGCTAATTTGATCAAGTTACCTCATTTGCTAAAAGTTCAAAACCATACCGTGTAAGTTCTGAGACATCAGAGCACACAGATAGCATTATCTGATGTAAACAATCAGGTCTTTGAAAGTTATTACTTATGGGTCTTAAAAATCTGAGTATGGCCCTTTATAAAACAGAAAGATTTTATTCCTTTCAGAGAAAGAGAAAAAAGAAGCTCTCTGTAAAACAGGTACTAAAGTATTTATAAAATATAGCTAAAAAAATACTCTATGTGGTATTAATGGGAAAGATTTTTAAAATTCAGTAAAATGTAAACTATTTATTAGTATATTTTGTGAGATTATAGTTGGTCTTCTCAGAGGAAGCATTTACAAACTTACAAAAGGATAGCATTAAGAGAAAAGTGGTATTTTTTTTTGAAGGATTTTTAAAATGCACATTGAAATTCAGAAACAAGCATTTGTAAGTGTGTAGTTGGCATTAAAGTTATCTTGGAACTTGTCTTTAAGATCATGGTATTTGAAGTGTATTTTATTAAGTCTGTTTCATTGCAAGGCCTGAGCTTAGATCATGTTTACTAAAGAGTCAGACGTATACTATTTAGACAAATATGTGGTCCAAAAGCTTTTGAGTTGAATTTTATGTGGAAATGTTTCCATTTAGACAAAGCCATTGGGTTCTGAAGTATATTATTTTTTTAGAGGCTACAGAGCAGGGATTATTTTTTTGCTTTAAGTTCTGGGATACATGTACTGAATATGCAGGTTTGTTACATAGGTATACATGTTCCATGGTGGTTTGCACAGCAGTGATTCTTATCTCTTACTCTTGTCTGGAAAGATAGAGTAGCTGAATAGAAGATTTTGAACTTACATTGGTTGTCAGACAGATTTGACTAAAAGGAGAAAATTAAAAGAAAATTAAAATGTTGGCTAAAAGTTATTTTATATAAAATCATTAATAATTCTGACCTGCCAGATGTTTATTTCAAAAGCTTAAGTACTATGTTATATTATACTAGAGGAAAAAAGAACTGAATGTGAGAAAAAAAAAACCTTAATTTTGCTGAAGCATATAATCTGAATACTACCTTCTTTTCTGAGTTTTAATGAAAAGTGAACTTTATGTCAAACTTTCATTGTTTTGTTGGGGCATCTGCTTCATTGTAACTAGTCAAAAGTAGTAGAAAGAATGGCTTTGTACATTCCATTAAATTGGTGCTTTGTTATTTTTCTAATGCTGAATATATACTATATTATATACTTTATAAAAATTATGTATATTTTTTTTCACATAATGTAAAACACATATATGGCCCATCAGTGATTTTATTTACAGGGCTGTGGCACTCTAGAATCTTCCCACCTTTGTAGTAGAGTGCTAGTGTTTTCTCAGGAGAAAAACTGAAGGTACCTTTCTCTTAACTACCTGGGCCAAACTCCCCTCTGCAGTTACATGAGGTTGGGGCTGATGCTTTGGTGGGTCACAGGTGTGGTGGAGCACATAACCCCTGCGCCCCAATTATACCTAATAAATGTGTTATATGTCCAAAGCTTTTGAGTTGAATCTTAAGGCATAAGTGTGTTATTTCCCCCCTCAGAATACAATGACAGATTCCACAATACTTTTGGAAGATGTACAAAAAATGAAAGATAAAGGTGAAATAGCACAAGCATACATTGGTTTGAAAGAAACAAACAGGTAAGTTGATCCTTCTTTTATTCATTTTGGTTTAATTGTATTGATCTTTAGCCTTCAAGCCAGCCTCTTGCACAGTAAAAGTGTTTATACATTCCTTTATATTAGACATTAACTGGCCTTCAAAGGGAATCCAAGGTTTCCAATGTATTTCTAGTTAAGATCTTCATTTATAATGTAAGGTAATAGTATTGACAAAAAGTGTCAGGGAAAATATGCTTTAAATCAAAGGAAGATTTTTAAAATATTTAATGTCTTAGCTTTAAGGGGCTGCCTTGAGAAGAAAACCACCTGTTCAGGTTGTACTGTCTTAGGTAGTCACTATCATTTGTTATTCAGGATGGTTATTTGTGGAGGTTTGTAGGGGCAACTGCAGTTTTCAATAGTTGAAACTTACAGTGAAGAGGAGTGATGAGGTATCTGGAATCACTTGGTGTTAGCCATGTAACTCTAAATGGGCACCGTGACTTCTAGGATAGGAGAATGAAGGCTTATATCTGGAATTCCCCTTGGCCTTACTACCACCCTTCTTTCCAGCAAAGCCTTAGTCTATTGGTCTAGGTCTCTTGATGGATAGTTTCAGGATTGGTAACCATAAATACTTTATAAACTGAAGAATATTGCCATACATAAAGTAAGGTGCAGTCAGCCCTAAATATCCATTGGATCCATATCTGTGGAGTCAACCAATGGAGAATGGAAAATATTTTTAAAATTACATTTGTGCTGAACATGTACAGACTTTTTTCTTGTTTCTTTTCTTTCTTTTTTTTTTTTTTCTTTTGAAATGGAGTTTCCCTCTTTCGCCTAGGCTGGAAGTGAAGTGGCACAATCTCAGCTCATTGCAACCTCCGCCCCCACCAGGTTCAAGCAATTTTCCTGCTTCAGCCTCCCGAGTAGCTAGGATTATAGGCTCCCACCACCACACCTGACTAATTTTTGTATTTTTTTTTTAGTGGAGACGGGATTTTGCCACATTGGCCAGGCTGGTCCCGAACTCCAGACCTCAGGTGATCCACCTGCTTCATCCTCCCAAAGTGCTAGGATTACAGGCATAAACCACTGCGCCCGGCCCTATCATTATTTCTTAAAACGAAACTATTTACAGAGTATTATAAGTAATCTAGAGATTACATATTACAAATTTTTAGGTATTGTAAGTAATCTAGAGATGATTTAAAGTATGTGGAGGATGTACGTGGTTATATGCAAATAGTATGCCATTTTATATAAGGGACTTGAACATCTGTGGATCTTGCTATCCAAGGGAGGACCTGAAACCCAATGGATATTGAAGGATGACTGTACTTATCTTCTTTTATGGACAAGGGTGGAGAATGCTTATAAAAGTATTTGGTTAAACTTAAATTTTAATTTATCAGTGTAAATTATAAACATATGTTATATCTAAGGATGTGTTAATATAGAAAGAACTGTATTATCTCACACTGTTCTTCCATCCACTTAGCTATTCAATCACCAGTGTGCCTACTTCATGCCAGACCCTGTACCACATACTGAGAATACAGTAATAAGCAAGATAAATGCGGTTCCTACTCTTACCGAGGTTATAGGCTGCTGGGGAGACAGCTGAGAGGGTTTGGACTTTATTCCAAAGATAATGGAATCCTCTGAAAGGTGTTAAGTAGGAGAATGGTGTGATGAGATTTGATTTTTGGAAAGCTAGCCCTGGCTGTTATGTTAGAGAATAGATTGCAGTAGAACAAAATTGAAAGCGTAAAGACCAGAGAGTAAGCCTGTAGCCCAATGATTATGGTGACTTGGGCTTGGCGGGTGCCAGTTAGGATTGACATAAATGGAACGTTTTGAAAGATACATAAGAAGATGAGGTCAGAAAAATGTTTGGTTTATTGGATGTGTGGGCAAGGGATAGAGAAGCCTGAAGGCAACTCCATGGTTTCTGCTATCTTGGTTAGATGTGGTGATACCATTTTGTGATCGTGGGACTGGAGTGTGGGGAAATACACAGTGAAGGTCATCAGTAGATTTATACATATTGGATTTAAGGAGCCGGGAAAACATCCAGAGAAAGAAGTATATTAGGCAGTTGAATATATAAATCTGTAGCCAGGAGAGATGTGTGTACTGAGATATAAATTTTGAAGTCATCAGAATATAATAATACAATGGAAACCATGTAAATAGATGAATTCTTTAGAGAGAGATGAACTCTCTACATGTAAAGTAGAAGACAATGCCTGGAATTTGGGTTATGTAAACATAACAACAGTATAGCAGGAGTAAGAACCTGGACTCCAGAGTCAGTGCTCCACTGCTTACCATCTGTGTAACCTCTATGGGTATCTTACTTCTAAGCCTCTGTGTCTTCCTTTGCAATGTGACAAATGACTTATGTTGGGTTACTAGGGAAACTAAATGAAATAGTACATGTGAAAGAATGTAGAACAGCATCTGACACTGAGCAAACACTCAAAAAATATTATTTTTATATTCTAAGTAGAAAATAAATGATTACTAACATTATCATAATTACTAATTACACATATTTTTAATAAGATGTGATACATCTCTAATATAGCAGTTTTCCAGGTCTACAATTAATTTTGACACGAAAAGCTTTTAAAATCACGTCGTAAAAGCTGAGAACCTTGGACGTGTTCTGATTTATGTTACTGCTATACGAAATTTTAAAACTGATTTTTTTAATGTGGGAAATTATGTTTTATTAAGTTAAAAGATTCCTACCTAGAAGACTTAAAATTCATTTTGAAAATATTATGAAGTTTGCCACACAAAGACAGTAGCTGAAATTTTCGTTCTATATGTGTCATAACCTCTAATATAATATGTGATATATTAGATCACTTTGCTAGCCAAATAAAACATCAAAAACAGAACCTCTTTCTCACCTTCCAGTAATTTCTTATTTTACAGGAAAAGTAACTCTACATCCTTGATTATTTTGCTTTAATTTCTACCCATTTACATGTGATGCTACATGTTACTCATTTTAAAATTAACCAAAATAATTTTGTGGTAATGTCTTAAAGTTGTCATAATGAATAAAAACCGTCTTATTCACTTGTAAAATGTTGAAATACTGTGTGCTGCTGTTGACCATCATCACCTCATCACCATCCTCTATCCTTTTGTGTTTTGCATTGTTGTTCCTTTTGCATGGAAGATCATCTGCTCTGGATTACCATGAGTTGAATGAGGATGGAGAGCTGTGGCTGGTTTATGAAGGGTTAAAACAAGCCAACAGGTTATATTTGTCTCCTCAAAATGGAATGTTATTAATGTGTTGTTTTTCTTACTAACAGTGGCCTCCTGACTTTCACCCCTGTATTTCTTGTGCATTGTCTTCTTGGGTAAATTAGTGTTAGTAATTGTGTTATTTGTCCAAAGCTTTTCAGTAAAACTGAGAACATTCAGCCAAACACCCTTTTTTTTTTTTTTTTTCCCTTCAAACGGAGTCTCACTCTGTTGCCTGGGCTGGAGTGCTGTGGTACCATCCCAGCTCACTGCAACCTCTGCCTCCTGGGTTCAACTGATTCTCCTGCCTCAGCCTCCCGAGTAGCTGGGACCACAGGCGTGCACCAACATGCCTGACTAATTTTTTGTATTTTTAATAGAGACGGGGTTTCACCATGTTGGCCAGGCTGGTCTCAAACTCCTGACCTCAGGTGATCCGCCCACCTCAGCTTCTCAAAGTACTGAGATTACAGGCATCAGCCACCACACCCGGTCCAAACACCTTTAAAAACCTTCATTGGCCAGGCATGGTGGCTCACGCCTATAATCCCAGCACTTTGGGGGGCTGAAGTGGGCGGATCACGAGGTCAGGAGATCGAGACCATCTGGCTAACATGGTGAAACCCCATCTCTACTAAAAAAAAATGTAGAAAATTAGCTGGACGTGGTGGCGGGCACCTGTAGTCCCAGCTACTCGGGAGGCTGAGGCAGGAGAATGGTGTGAACCCAGGAGGTGGAACTTGCATTGAGCCGAGATCTCGCCACTGCGCTCCAGCCTGGGAGACAGAGCAAGACTCCGTCTCAAAAAAAAAAAAAACCTTCACTACAAGATACTATTAAAGCTAAAATGGATTCATGGTGAATGTAAGACACTCCCCTTCAGACACTAAAATTTGTGAATCTCTCTGTTCCAGGAGTTAAAAGAAAAACAAAATTTTTCAATTAGGGCACAAACTATTGGGGAAGAGATTAAGATTTATTACTTAGACAGTGGCTTCTCATATCCTATAGATAGATCTACAGGATATATGTGCCTATGGCAATGTGGCTACATTTTTTTTTTCTTTTCTTTTCTTTTTTTTGACACAGGGTCTTGTTCTGTCACCCAGGCTTGAGTGCAGTAGCATGATTACGGCTTAATTCAGCCTTGACCTCCTGGGCTCAAACGATCCTCCTGCCTCAGCCTCCTGAGTAACTGGGACCACAGGCATGTGCCACCACACTCAGCTAATTTTTTGATTTTTTGTAGAGACAGGGTCTCACTTTGTTGCCCAGGCTGGTATCAAACTCCTGCGCTCAAACAATCCTGCCTTGGCCTCCCAAAGTGTTGGGATTACAGGAGTGAGGTACTGCACCCAGCCTACATTCTTATGTATTATTATCATGCTGTCTAAAAGCAAGATGAAATGCATGATTTGGCACTCTGTGTGGTTATTATGAAATTCAAATTTGTGAAACAGCAAATCAGGAGAGTTTTCTGCATTGCTATAGCTCAGAATAATTACCCAAATTCAACATGTTAAATATGTTCAGAGGAGAGAAAATAAAATTGAAACAGCAGCACCTTTCTAACACAGACATTCATCTACTCTAGTGGTGTTTGTCTTTGAACTCTCATTAAAGTTCCATTTTAGTGATTAAATTTTTAAAATACTCAAATGTTTGTTCAAGGGGCTTCTGCTTATTCTGCTTTGTTTGTTCTCAGCAGTTGGCAACCAAGGGACTGGAATAAAAGAATGCCTTTTCTTTCTTCACATTAGTTAGTTCTTAACCATAACTTTGCATTTGGAAAAGAGTGACTGTAGAAGCAGGGGTGCGTGGCAAAGGGAGGATGCTCTGACTCTGGTGTTCTCACTGCCAATGCCTGGTTTGCTCTGTGGGCACAGCTGACTGTATGTTTGCTTGGAGAAGCAATAACCACTTTGTTGGTCCTATTAATATTTGTGTTCTAAAACCACATCTTGTTAGGATTCTGTTTCTGATATGTAAGTTTATGGGGAGAGAGAAGATGACAGATCTAAAATATGTGTAGGAAATTTCAGAACTATTTGTATGAATTTGAGTAAATCTGTATAGATAAGGTTGGAGTGGTGTTTCAGCCTTTCTGTCTTTCAGAATAGGAGTAGAATATGAAGATGGGAAACTGGTCCCACCCTCTGCCTGGAATTAGTAACTCTGTAGTTCTGAAGGCACATTTAGTTAGATTGGAAGTTTGTAATGTTGCCCTTTATAGTGCAGAGTTGTTTTGTGGCAAAGGTGTACTGTCTTTGCTAATTTATAAATACAAATGCAAGGCAAATTAAAGCTGTTTTTTTCAACTGATTTTTTTTTTCCACATCCTCATTTCCTATGACCCCCCCCCCCCCCTTTTTTTTTTGTGGAGATGAAGTTTTGCTCTTGTTGCCCAGGCTGGAGTGCAATGGTGCAATCTCAGGTTGCTGCAACCTCTACCTCCTGGATTCAACCAATTCTCCTGCTTCAGCCTCCTGAGTAGCTGGGACTATAGGCATGCACCAACACACCTGACTAATTTTTTCTATTTTTAGTAGAGATGGGGTTTCACTGTGTTGGCCAGTCTCAAACTCGTCATCTCAGGTGATATGCCCGCCTCAGCCTCCCAAAGTGCATGAGCCACTGCACCCGGCCTCCTATGAACCTTTCAAAAGAACTAAAACTCTGCTGATTGTTAGGGCCTCTGAGAACTTTATATAATGCAGAAAGACACAAATGTGAGAGCATCCATTTCTATTTCTGCTTCTTGTTTAAGTTTCTTGACTTTAATCAAGCCAGAAGATATACAGATACTAAAGAATATCTGCTTTTCCTACTCTTGCAAGTGAACATGATGCCTTACACCCATTAGGCAGCGACTTGGGGTGTCATCTCCCCTTCCGACCTGTGTGTCCTCTCCACAGGCTCCTGGAATCCCAGCTCCAGTCACAGAAGAGGAGCCATGAGAATGAGGCCGAGGCCCTCCGTGGGGAGATCCAGAGCCTGAAGGAGGAGAACAACCGACAGCAGCAGCTGCTGGCCCAGAACCTGCAGCTGCCCCCAGAGGCCCGCATCGAGGCCAGCCTGCAGCACGAGATCACCCGGCTGACCAACGAAAACTTGGTAAGGAGAGCTGCCGGGTCTACATGTTCCTTAACCTAGCCTGCCCGACAGTCTAGTTTCTTTTTTTATCAAACACAGGTTTTTTTCTTGCTGGAAAAACTCACCCCTCTGTATTTGTTACCCCTTTTACTCCAGCAGAGACAGAGTAAGGAAAATATGAATACTTTGGTAGGAAGGAAAAAGGCACCTGCACGAGTTCTATTTATCACAGAAGGCTGAGTGCTCTTAGACCTTCCCTGGAGGCAGACAACCACCTGGGTGCAGGCTGGGTTTTTGATGGCCTTTAGGCTCAGGTGATCTGTTTCCTCCATTTCAGCTGCAGATCCTCTGCCATCCTAGGAGGTTTGTTATGTGATTGTCACAACTGTGACTGGGGACAGGCTTCTTTACCTTTGGTCCCCAAGCAGCCACTGAGGCCATCCCAGGCTCCATCTCTGGCAGACAAGCATGGTTAGAGTTGAGGTTGAGAAAGGCGGTTGGCAAAACCAACAGGGGTTTTTGGTTGGTGCTAGATGGAGCTCCCACGCCAGAGAGGTGTGTGTTAGGATTCAGGTTCATATTTTCTGTTATTTTAAACAAAACTTGTGTAGCAAATGAGGAAATGGTTTTTTTCCTTGTCAGATTCTAAACCCTGGCATGGAGTCCGAGTTTTTTCTTTTTTCCTTGTTCCTTTTTTTTTTTTTTTTTTTTGCCAAAATATTTTCTCTCAATCACCTAATAACTTTTATTACAGATTTATAGTTTTTTGACAAATATATTTACTATATTAAAAATCCTTAAAAGTGATAATTTCACATTTCTATATAAAGTCTATATTGTAGTGCCAGCCTGATTTTGAGAAAAGTTGTTTAGGATTGATGGTGATTTGTGTCTTTTTTAAATTAACGTTTTTAATGACCTATAATAAAATAGTATGAATTTTCTCTGAAGATTTAACAATCTGAATTATCCCTCCATTACTCCATTAGTGATAATTTACATTACAAATAGTTTTCTAGTGTCATTTATTCAACTATCTTTTATATGAATTAAAAGCAAAACGCAAAGCTATTCTTTTCACCGTCTGTCTGTCTGTATGAGGCTCCACTGTGGGAATGAGGGAGGAGAGTGGGGGCAGTGTGTGGGCTGTTTCCAAAGTGACTGAAATCTCACTAATTTGTGGGGAAATTTTTCTGAATCATAAGATATTTTTGAAGTGTCATTTTACAACGCTCAAGTATATTGTTGCTTAAATTAAACTAACAATGCTTTGATGACTAAGTATTACCGAATATACTGAAAAATATAATGAGTTGATTGATTGGCATACAAATTCTGTGCTTTAAATTATTGTTTTAAAATACAAGGTGAAATCGTGAAATAAAGATGCTTCTGGGTGACAGATTTCCAGGGTTTTTTTTTCACTAAGTTGGTCAGACATTTCCCTTGCAACCTTGTTTGCAATATGAATTTTCTTGGCAATTTTTCATAGCTAATACAAAAAATAGACTAAGCCCCTATATTCTAAGCTAATAGAGCCCAGTTAATGAATTTGAGTTTGGGGAAAACCCTTTGTAGGTCAGCTGCTTCTCCTGCCATTATTCTGACTACTAATTCAGAAGGATGGATTCAAACATAAGAACAGGAAATGATACACTTTTTCAAAATCATTGTTTTCTTAATCTTAATTGTGCATTTCTATAAGAAATACTTGAGCAGGATATTAAAGCCCAGCAGGAGACCTGGGCTTAGTGTTCTTGAAACTCTACCTTGCCCACCTACCTACCACCAACACAAAACACAAAAATGATTTTTCTACCTCATCTAGTGAACAGGCTTCACAGGCCTCCCCCATGCTGTCTTTCAGCGAAGGAAGATGCACAGCTTCCCACCAGCCTCTCCAACTTCACGAGCTAACATTGCTATTATTCTCACTTTTATTATATTTGCCTCCCCTATTCTTGCCACTGCTGCTGGCAGAAAAAAAAAAAAAAAAATGAGTGCAGCAAATTGTGAGCATCATGCGTGGGGGAGGCTGGGAGTGAAAAGGCAGGAGGTTGGAGGAGGGAAATGACAGCCTTATCTGGGCCTGCTAAGTGATGGCATCCTGGCCACAGCCTCTTTCCTTTGATCACACAAGAAACATCTGTACATGTATAATTATAATAGTCTATACTAGAAAGATAAAAGGGTAATGGAAGGTGACAAATCAGAGCCTTTCGAGTATATATAGTTTCACTGTTTGTGTTTTAAAATATTTTAAAATTGATTTTGCTGAAAGATAGTATTCCCCTCAAAGACACAGACAAAAACAAATATCCATTGTGCCTGTTTTTTCAGTATTTTGAGGAATTATATGCAGATGAACCTAAGAAGTATCAATCATATCGGATTTCCCTTTACAAGCGGATGATTGTATGTAAAACCATAGTGCTTTTCCGCTGTCTTCCTTGCTACTTCTAGCCCTCTGTAACTGAAGAGCACACCGCTGCCTGCCCCCTCCCAGGAAGTCTCTTCACATTTTTCACAAAACCTGTTTCTCCCCACAGCTGTCTTTTAGCCAGTGGTGTCACCTCTATCAGTGTCCTGAGTCCGTTGTCACGTTTGGTTTGTTATTAACACTAGGCTTACAGTGTGATGGAAGCAAAATGTGATTTGAAAGATCACGTAAAATCCAAGAAGCACAACTTAACACTTTGAAGAGATAGCAACTATACCCTTGAATGGTTGGCCTAGTAGCTAAATCTACTCCTGTCTAAACTGGAAAATGAATATTTGTATTAGGAATGCCTTTCTTCTCCATAACCTGAATAAAAACCACACACATCGTTGCTGACTCATAGCCCTTCTAAGCTCTTTCTGAGCCTTCTATTGTCCACTTTCTTTTGATTATTGAGTTTTAACCATGCCTGTCATTTGAGCAAATTCTTAAATAGCCAATAATCATGGACTTTTTTTTAACCTTCCTCCTTAAGTGTACTGCTTTTGTTTCTCTTTTTGCATAAAGCATTCATAAATACCCCTTTCTTCTGTATAAGCAAAATTGTATCACCTGCAAGATTTTATAGATGCCTTATGCCACTTGCCACTTTGGTCCTAGCTAAGCAGACCACTCTTTATCCTGTTCTTTGTGATTATTTTTTTCAACTTAACTTTTAATTCCCAAAACTTCTGAACCCTTCTTAAGTTTCAAGGCTAATCTTAGAATCTCATAGGGTGGCTCTCATAGAGACAGTGCTTCACACATGGGGAGTGTCAGTTCCTACCTAAATTCTACCATTCTTCTCACAGACCTTTTTGTGCATTCATCAAAATTTATTTTTGCCTAGTCAGCCTTCCTTTAAAAAAAAAAGCATTCTGGCTGGGCGCGGTGGCTCAAGCCTGTAATCCCAGCACTTTGGGAGGTCGAGACGGGCGGATCACGACGTCAGGAGATCGAGACCATCCTGGCTAACACGGTGAAACCCCGTCTCTACTAAAAAAATACAAAAAACTAGCCAGGCGAGGTGGCGGGCACCTGTAGTCCCAGCTACTCGGGAGGCTGAGGCAGGAGAATGGCGTAAACCCGGGAGGCGGAGCTTGCAGTGAGCTGAGATCCGGCCACTGCGCTCTAGCCTGGGCGACAGAGCGAGACTCCGTCTCAAAAAAATAAAAAATAAAAATAAAGCATTCTACTGGAATAACAATACATTTTACAAAGTATTCAGTTGATTTTCCCACATGGAGTCTACTGGAAAGACTCCGCGGTGAGCCTGCTGTCCATCACGCTGTAAAGGATTTTACTGCGTTGTATATTTTAACATATGGCTTTTATTATAGCTGCATTTCCCATGCCTGCCAGTTTTAGCCAGGTGGTGGCTCCACCAACGAGCTTTTCTGGAGCTTTTATGTAAAACTAACAATGTTGTTTCTGTGATATGTGTCTGTTTTCCCTTGATGCATTTTAGAAGGCCTGTTTCAATCTTTCTGATATATTTCTCTTTTTGATCTTTAGGATTTGATGGAACAACTTGAAAAACAGGATAAGACGGTCCGTAAACTGAAAAGCAGTTGAAAGTATTTGCCAAAAAAATTGGTGAACTAGAAGGTATTTAAACATGTTTTTATGACAGTTGCTGAGTCTTGGTTTGGGTCTTGGCCTAAACTAGTCTTTAGGCTATGTAAGTGGCCTAATAGAGGTTTGCATGCAAATATTAGGGATAATAACAACATATGACTTTTGGCAAACCTAACCTCTGTCAAGTAGAATTTTACATTTTTAGATAAAGAAAAGTGTTCTTTTTCATGGTAGTAATAATTTACAGATTTTACTCTGTAAGCATCTAATGAATATCTTCCATATGCCAGACAATGTGCCTAGGCAGTATAGCATAGGGGTTAAGAACGTGGATTCTGGAGTCAAGCTTCTTGGGTTCAAATCCTAGCTCTTCTACTTATTAATCATATGATATTGGGCAAGTTTCTGAACCTCTGTATGCCTCTACTTTCCCATCTGTTAAATTAGAAAGATAATAGCATCTATCTGACATGATTTATAAGGATTGAATGAGCTATTAGGTTGGTCCAAAGGCAATTACTTTTAATGGCAGAAACCGCAAATGCCTTTGCATCAACCTAATAAGTATATTACACTTAGAAGAGTTACTGACACATAGTAAAAATGCTTCATGCGACTTAGTTATTAGTTACTACTATTATTCTTAGTATTAGGGATACTAAGATGAGTATGACAGAGTCTGTCCTCAAAGAACTTACAGTCTAATGGGGAAAGAAAAGAGAAGTAAAAAAGAAAATATGAATTATAATAAGGAAATAAGATTTTTTTGGCTGGGCGCGGTGGCTCAAGCCTGTAATCC
>NW_016808228.1:2241064-2257107 GCF_001698545.2 Rhinopithecus bieti | reverse complement strand
TTTTTGTGAGACAGAGCCTTGCTCTGTCGCTGAAACTGGAGTGCAGTGGTGCAATCTCGGCTCACTGCAACCTTTGCTTTCTGGGTTCAAGCAATTCTTCTGCCTCAGCCTCCTGAGTAGCTGGGATTACAGGTGCATGCCACCATGCCCAGCTAATTTTTGTATTTTTAGTAGAGACAGGATTTCACCGTGTTGACCAGGCTGATCTCAAATTCCTGACCTCGTGATCCACCCACCTCAGCCTCCCAAAGTGCTGGGATTATAGGTGTGAGCCACTGCTCCCAGCCTAAAGCCAAATTTTAAGCTTATTTCAGTGTTCTCACTGCTTAAGGGATTTTGAGACACTTTTTGGAATTGCCTTGAAACCTGTGTGAAATGTTGATCATTTTCTCTCATTGTCATTCTGCATCTAATTCTTGCTTGGTTCAAACAGTGAAGATTCCCTATCACTGAGGATGTTCAAAAGAATCTATCATGATTAACTCTAAGTGTGTTTTTCATTCCTCCAACATACCAGGCCTTGTCATAATTGCTCCTTCTGTTTGGTCATCCTGCTTCTCCTGGTTAAGTCCTGCTCAGCCTTTGAGACCAGAGTCACATGTCACATCCTCAAGAGCAGCCTTTCCTGATTACCCAGACAGACGTTATGGTTCTGCTCTCTGTGTACCACAGTTTGGCTGACATCTTTTATGGTCTTCACTATGTCATATTTTTAGCAATTTTTCTGTTTGAATTACTGGCTTCCATAATAGACTCTGAGCTTCCTGAGCATAGGAAACATCTCTATTTCCCTTGGCTTTCACAGCACCTAGCATAGTGTCGACCTATCTCATAGTCATTCCATAAATGTTTGTTGAGTGAATGAGTAAGTTTCAGAAATATTTATAACATGGCAACATCGACATTTACTTTGTAAAGGATATTACTCTGTTGGATGTACAAATATTGAAATATTTGTTTAGAAATCAGAAAGATTATTTTATAGTCATACTTTATATATAATCCTTTAGCATTACGTGAGTTATGTATTACATTAAAATTTGAGCCTCCAAATCACACACTCTCACACAACCTATAATGTCTATTAGCAGAACTTAAAAATCTTTATTCAGAGAACTTTTTGCACTTTGCACTAATTATATCATGAGATGATAATCAGACAGCAGAGTATTTGCTTGAAAAAAACAGATTTTAAGTGTATTAACATGTGAGATTCTTTTTTTGTTCAACTCCTAATGATTCCTTTGCCATACTTTAGTAAATTTTGATAAACAGAAAAGCCATTTATTATTTTACATAATTTTTATTAGTTTTCTTTGATATGTATATTTTAATTGAAGAGATGGGTTAGACTATTTTAAGATATTACTAATCTTAAGCCATTGTCAATCAGAAATCAACCTCATCATTTAAACTATCCAGACAGTAGCATTTGAGAATAGCAATTCATAGATAAAACAAAAAAGACGTTATAATAGTTCTTAAGAAGAGTTACATTTTGAGTTAAGTGATACATATCTAGAGGATGAAATGAAATAGATTTATGTGACTTGGGCACTTGCTGAGTGCAGTGTCCCTGCTTCTACCCCAAATGAAGAGAATCAAGGTGACACTTTTCATCCTCGTATGTCCCTGTTACACAGAAAATACGGGCACCTTCTAATAACTAAACATCTTATACTTTTCTTTAAATGTATTGCAATACACTTAAATCCTTTTGGTTTAAAATAGCACAACTCTTGCCTCCTCCCACAAGCTACATTTAATTAAGGAGGCTTTTTAAAAAACCAACAGAGACTTTAAAAAAAATGTTAGCGTGTATAATTTTTTAGCAGAAACTATATAGCTAAATGGAGAGTGTTTCAAACTTTGATCTGCTTTGTGCTATATTTTCATCCATCTTAATTTTCATAGAATCAAGAAATTAAGACCTGAAGGGATTCTAGAAATTAATTAGTTATTTCCTAAGAGGAAAAATCTAAGGCCTGTAAGTGACCCATGTTTGCAGCAGGTGAGATGGCAGGACTAGAAAACACACCTAAGGGCCACTGATTTCTCTCCTTTGTGTCAAATTTTCCCACAGAAATTTTCTACTTATTAGGAATTTATCTGATTGTCTCAAACTTGAGATGAAGATCTTCCTGGTGCCAAAGTAAAGTAAATTTTTTTAAAACTTTCCAATTTTCTTTCCTTTTTGAGGACAAAATAGTTCCCTCAAGTTTATAAAGAATATAGAAAATGAAACTAGAGTCTTGGTTCAGGCCTTCCTAGAAGAATTGATCATTGGGCTCCTCAGTCCCTTTGTGCTGCTATAACAAAGTGCTTGAGACTGGGTGATTTATAAAGAACAGAAATTTATTTCTCAGAGTTCTGAAGGATCAAGGCACTGGCAAGTTCAGAGTGTCTGGTTTCTGCTTCCAAGACAGCAGGTGCCTTGTTGCTGGATCCTCCGAAGGGGACGAACGCTGTGTTCTTACATGGCAGAAGGCAGAAGGGCAAAGGGCTTAGCTAGTTGCCTATTTAATTATTTATTTATTTTGGAGGCGGAGTTTTGCTTTCGTCACCCAGGCTGGAGTGCAGTGGTGTGATCTCGGCTCACTGCAACCTCTGCCTCCCAGGTTCAAGCGATTCTCCTGCCTCAGCCTCCCAAGTAGCTGGGATTACAGGCATGTACCACCATGCCCGGCTAACTTTTTTTAATTTTTAGTAGAGATGGGGTTTCTCCATGTTGGTTAGGGTGGTCTTGAACTCCTGAACTCAGGTGATCTGCCCACCTTAGTCTCCCAAAGTCCTGGGATTATAGGCGTGAGTCACTGCCTGGGCAACATTTTATTTTAATTAGTGGATAATACTGCTAAACCAATCAAGGTTACATTGAACTGACATCTATATTTCATTTGTGAGCTTTGCAAAGACTTAAGTCCCTAGGGAGAATTCAGAGGCAGAGAGAAAATTTTTAATGAGAGTATGTTAAATTTTATCTGACATTTTATACAGCACCAAAATATCCTGGTTAGAGATTTTGCAAAAGGAAGGTGAAGCTTCCTTTTAAAACATGACTTTCTTAGTAAAAGTATTCATCGTATTTCACAAATTCTGAGGTGCACAGTGTTTCCCATTTTAACATCTCCGAAATTGGGGTGTATCTTACAATTGTTGATGGATTATAGTTTAGTTGGCAATTTTTTTTAGTGTTACATAAAATACTGTATTTCATAACTGATAGCATCAAAGATTTGATAAATCAGTAGGTTTAAAATATGCTCTTTGGGTTACATGGAGTCCAAATATGTGCATTTATTGATAAGCCTGGTGTGTTGAACTTGTTTTCTCCCAGTTTCCCCTTTTGGAATTGTACGTGCAACTTAAAGTTACTAGTGGCATAGATGGCAGGGGTTTTATTATTTTGTTTTTTACACGCAGGTGCAGGTTTATGATCTGTAGAGGCCACCGTGTGCTGCTTCAGAGGTCCTTGTGGTATTACGTTTAAACAGACACCAGAAATTATGTAAAACCAAATAGCTTGAGTCTCTTCTTCTCTTGTATGGAAGAATACACTTTAGAGTTAGTCTCGTGGCTTTCATACTGGATCATGCATATGAAAAACTAGATTATGGGAGATGGCCATAGCCCTGATCTGTCCAATCACAATCTGACCACTCTTTAGATATCATAGTGTTGCTGGATGGTGGTGACTTCACCTAAACCAGATTTTCAGCGCTGATAGTCCCAGTGTGTGCTGCTGCAGCTTGAGGTGGACGGTGTGTCACCAGGCTCCGTGCCATATAAGCAAGAGCACTGGAAGGTACTGATGTTCTCTGTGATAACCTCTTCCTGCGGGACTGGCTTCTCAGAACTAACCCAGGAAATTACCCAGAGTGGCACAAGAAGCACTACTGACACCTCGTGGAGTCAGCAATATTAAACTTTCTAATGTTTTTGCATCTGATCTGCATTTTGTTTGAGAGCTATCTCAGAACTCAAACTTAATCTGCCCTTAAACAAATCTCTTAACCGCTCTCCCTCCCTGTAGATAAAAGGATAAAAAACCTGGTTACTAGCGAGTATCTCCACAGCGGCTGTGATAACTCATATGTCCCTTTACTTTTCGTTGGATTTCCCACTCAAGTCTCAATTTTGAGATGAAATTGGAGACCTTTTTTTTTGAACCTTTAGCATAATTCTTCTCTAGCTGCTGCCCTTGACAATAGTGACTATCTTTAACATCTGAAAGCATTGTAAGCCAGTGGTTGTACTTCATTGATTGCAACTTCATAAGTAGAATTTTTACCATTCTATTAAAAAGAAATAAAAAATAATAACATTTAGGAAATCATACTACATAGAGATAGTTTATCTGTTCATGATTTCTCTGGGAATGAGGGTGGCAGGAGAAAATTAGGTCTTTGCCATATGAGTCCTTTGTGAAAAATAATACATTTTGGACCAAGTGGTATGAAGAAACACTCTTCTACCAGCTATCTGTATGTGTTTTGAACTGATTGTAATAATACATTTAAAGTAAATATTCTTTTGCTTTTAATGACTAAAGTCATTGAGCCAAGAGCAAGGGGGAATTGTTTCTGCTCCTTCTGCCCCTTTGTAGGATATTGATTGTTCCTCTTGTGAATTAAAGTCAAAATATGTTTAACCATTTCTGATTAGTATCAATTAATTAACAAATCTGTTAAACCACTTACCTTTTGGACATTTAATCTTATTAAAAAGTAAACTTATTACATAAAAAAGGTTTTGGATCATATAAGGTTATTTGATGTTAATTTACAGTTAGGCAGGTGTGGCTTTCAGAGTAAGATTACCATATAATTTTGCCATCTGTTCACCCAATTTTAATGAAAAAAATTATTTTAAGAGGAGGCAACTAAGTGGCAAATATGGCAAGTTTCAGTTGTTGTAGAATGCATTCAAAATTATAGGAACTTGGAGACCGCTCATGTTTTTTATATGGAAAACATTTTCTCCTCCTTTCTTACTTCTCATAAAGTGGGCCAGATGGAGAACATATCCCCAGGACAGATCATTGATGAACCCATCCGACCAGTCAACATTCCCAGAAAAGAAAAGGATTTCCAAGGAATGCTGGAATACAAGAAGGAGGATGAGCAAAAACTTGTTAAGAACCTGATTCTGGGCAAGTATTTTCTGCATTGGATAAAAGTTCCTCTGGCACATGGGTCAATGGTGGGAAAAACGAGTCGCTAATTTTTGAGATATTCAGCATAGGTTTCATTAGACATCATCATGTACCATGTATTCTAGTGTTGCAGTAGTGTTCTGACCACACCAAGCACTTTCAGTCCAACTGCAGGGACACATGCCTCAGACCCACCTACAAGGATTGCTCAAGATCAGGTCTTCTCAGCCCTGGCTGCACATTAGAATCACCTGGAAGCTTTGAACCATACTGATGTATCTCTCCCTCTTGCCTAGTTAAATCAAAATCTCTATAGAGATGAACCTGGCAATGTCTAGTACTTAAAAAAAAAAGAAGAAGAAGAAGGAAGGAGGGAAGGAAGGAGAGAGGGAAGGACGGAAGGAAGGAAGGACGGACGGAAGGAAGGAAGGAAGGATGGAAGGAAGGAAGGAGGGAGGGAAGGACGGAAGGAAGGAAGGACGGACGGAAGGAAGGAAGGATGGAAGGAAGGAAAACAAACCCCTCAAGGTCAGCCTCGGGAACATAGCAAGACCGCATCTCTCCAAAGACAAAGAAAAAAATTACCCAGGTGTTGGTGCATGCCTGTAGTCCTAGCTACTCAAGAGGCTAAGGTGGGAGGATCATGTAAGCCTAGGAGTTCAAGACTACAGTGAGCTGTGACTATACCACTGCACTCCATCCTGGGCTACACAGCAAGAGTCTGTCTCAAAATAAAATAAAAGCTTAAGAGATTCTCAAGTGTAACCACAGTTGAGCACAACTGCTCTAGGCCATTTAGGTTCCTGAATTTCAGTTTTTCCTTACTCCCCTAGAAAGGTTTGCAACTAAATAGGTCAAGGACAGCAGTGTAATAATAAGGAAGAAAGAAAAAAAGGAAAAGATTCTAACAAAGGAAGGAATGGACAGAACAAATGAGGTGGGAGTGCAAAAAGCCTTTCAGAATAGCACACTGCCTTTAAGATTGGGTCTGAGCCCACCAGCTTTGCAAGAAGACTTTTTAGAGGGTGGTGGTAAATGATTAGAGTGCACACACCGTAAGTTGTGAAGTGAAAATCTAAAAACCTCTCCTTTCAGCCTTTGCACAGCATTCCTCCCGCCAGGTGCCAAGGTGACAGCAATGGGGTTGGCACTTATACCTGATTGAATGTTCCTGGCATTAAACTTAGTACTATATATAGTTGCACAGGTGCTTAAGTTTCAACATGAATTTCATTTAGCAAAAATGTTAAGGAGCCACTGGTTTTTAAGCACAGAATTAACAGATTTATCAGTTCAGCCATGTTTAATGAACTCTTATGTGCCAAGCATTTTCTAGGTAATGAGCAAAGTGAAATACCCAGTTTACAGAGTTTACATTCCAGTGGAGAAATAAAGAAAACAAAATAAACAATTATATGATGGAATAAAAAGAATAAAGAGTGAAGGCAGGTGTACTGGTTTGTGTAAAATTGTCAGGAAACACTCTTTGGTAAGGTGATCTTTGGACAGACACCAAAGGAAGTAAGCGAACAAGTCATGCTAATATCTGAGGAAAGAACATTCAAGGCAGAAAAACAGTAAGCACGTAGGCCCTGGGCGGGGAGCATACCTGGCATGTTTAACCAACAGCAAGGAGACCCATTTGACTGGAGCAGAGTGAGCTGGAGTGGGGAAGGGGAATAGGGCCAGATCCCATGAACTATGGTGAGGATTTTGACTTTTATAAATGCATGACATGAGAAGCTGCTTGGAGGATTCTCAGAACAAGAGTGACATGATCTGACCAACATTTTCTGAAAGAATGGCTCTGATTGTTGTATGGAAAATGCACTACTGGGGAACGAGAGATGAATTAGGGAAGCCAGTTAGGGAGCTATTGCAGCAGCCCAGCGGGAGATGATGGTAGCCTCCATGGTACATCTGTAGCTGGTAGAAGCAGTGAGAAGTAGCTGGATTTTGGACGTATTTTGTAGATAGAGCCAACAGGGTTTGTTGATGGATTGGATATGTGGTACAAGAAAAGAGTCAAAAATGAGGATGAGGTTTGTAATCTAGGGTACTGGAAGACTGGAGCTGCCATTTACTTACTAAGATGGGGACAACTTCCAAAAAAGTAGGTTCCTTAGGGAAGCAAGAGTTTGGTTTGGGAGAGGCTTAGTTTCATGTGCCTGAGTAGAGTTGTCAAGAAGGCGGTTGATAGTGAGACTGGAGTTCAAGGGAAAAGTCAGCGCAGGAGATAACAGTTTGAGAGTTGTCATTATATAGACATGCCCCACACTCCAGAATTTTTCTACTTAAAGAGCCATTAAAATACACTTTTTATATTACCTACTTACCTTGAATGATTGAACTCTTACATGACAACTGCGCTTTTATATCTCACAATGCATGCCTTGTGAAAATTTTCCATGTTATATAAAATTATTATTTTTTCTTTTTTTAGAACTGAAGCCACGTGGTGTAGCAGTCAATTTAATTCCAGGATTACCGGCATATATCCTGTTTATGTGTGTTCGACATGCTGACTACCTGAATGATGATCAGAAAGTAAGGTCGTTGCTAACATCAACAATTAACAGCATCAAAAAAGTATTGAAGGTCAGTTCCTGTTCAACGAAATTCTCATCATGAATTGTTAATGATGACAGAATCTGCACTGATTGCTTTTCCTTCCTTAGAATTTAGCTAAGTTGCTTGTGACTAACTTTCCAATTTTTATTTACTTACTTATCTATTTTGAGACAGGGTTTTGCTATGTCACCTAGGCTGAAGTACAGTAGTACAATCTCAGCTCAACTGCAGCCCCAGTGCAATCCCAGGATCAAGCGATCCTCTCAGCTCAGCCTCCCAAGTATCTGAGACCACAGTTGTATGCCACCACGCCCAGCTAATTTTTTATGTTTTGTAGAGACAGGGTCTCACTGTGTTGCCCAGGCTGGTCTCCAATTCCTAGGCTCAAGTGATCCTCCCCCTTCAACTTCCCAAAGTACTGAGATTACAGGCGTGAGCCACTGCACCCCGCCACTTTTCAGTCTTGAGTGAAAACTTCCACTGGAGGAAATGCTCTTCCTTGAATATGTCCATCTGCCTTCTTTCAAAACAGGGCTCAAGTTGAACAGTAATCAAAATCAACTTGACATAGCTGCATTTAATTGTGCAGTAAACTAAGTTTATTCATGGACAGATATAGTTTGAGGTTTTACTTAGAACTAAAAAATATTTAGTAGAGTTCATATATACAGGGAATGTGATGCTGAAATTAAAATAGATGTTAAATAAGTTTAAGATATGGCTCATTCATATAAAAAGATGTCTGATAAAACATTACAATTTTCGGCCGGGCGCCGGTGGCTCAAGCCTGTTAATCCCAGCACTTTGCGGAAGGCCGAGGACGGCGGATCCGACGGTCAGGAAGATCGAGACCATCCCTGGCAATACGGCTGAAACCCCGTCTTACTAAAAAATACAAAAAAACTAGCCGGGGCCGGACGGACGGCGGGGCCTGTCAGTTCCCAGCTACTCGGGAGCTGAGGACAGGAGAATGGCGGCTGAACCCGGCCCGAGGCCGGAGCTGTGCAGTGAGCCTAGAGCCGGCACTGCACTCCAGCTGGGGCGGCAGGAGCAAGACTCCGTCTCAAAAAAAAAAAAAAAAAAAAAAAAAAACATTACAATTTTTCTTCCAACTTTTTCTCCACCTCACCCCATAATTTTCCCTGTTGCCTAAAATGCCTGGTTCCATGTGGGAAGCAACACACAGATGCTAATCAGAAAGGAAAGACTTGGAAAAGACAGCAAAAATTATATAACTGAGCAGAAAGCCTACACAACTCAGTAGTCACTGAGTCACCTTGCATAATCCCCCTCTTGACTCCAGAGAAACAGTGAGCATAGGCTTAGTTTTAACTCAGTGTTGCTGTGAGGAGCTAAGATCATGTGTTCCAGGTACTTTGCTTTCGGATTATCAAACTTAATGAGAGCTTTTAGGGTAAAGGTAAGTGGATAGTCAGCGTGCCAGTGGACTCTTTCAAATCTAAGACTTCTTTTATGAACTTAAAAAAAAATTAGGTAAAACATACATAACATAAAACTTGCCATATTCACCATTTTTAAGTGTACAGTTATGTGGCATTAAATGTGTTCACACTGTTGTACAGCCATCACCACCATCCATCTCCAGAGCTTTTTCATTCTCCCCAACTGAAACACAGTACCCATTAAATGCTAACTCCCCGTTCCTCCCTCCGTCAGCCCTGGGGAGCAAACTTTTGATAAATGCTGGTTCTCTCTTGGTCCCTATTGTGCAGATACTTTCTGTAGTTAACATTCTACAGTGGTTACTAACGCATGGAGTTTCTGAAGATTTAACAGTTAAAAATTGATGAATGTCTTCCCAACATAACTCATTTTATTTTGAGTGTGTTGATGTAATATTGTACTTAGATAAACTACAAGTTTTGCTACTTCTTAGGCCAACTCCTAGAGAGAGAAAAAACTAAATCATAAAGTTTTCTTTCTCTCATCATAATTGCAAGAAGATGCTTATCTGGTTTGACTATTGTACCAAATTCTGTAAAGATTAAAAACGAGTGGGCACTAGAACATAACACTCTTTAATAGCACTCTTTAATACCATTTAAAATTAATGTGCATTTGTCTCACATCCCAGTTTTGAATTGTATATTTGTGTTGCATACCTGTTTCAACTTTGGCAACAGAGTGAGTCTGTCTCCAAAAAAAAAAAGCGGGGGGTTAGCAAAGGCTGGAGCCCACTAATGAAAACAGATGCTGGGTTATTTCTAGAATGAAGTCTTCTCCTTAGGTTTTAATCACCTTTATCTGGTAACTGTTTAGTATAGGTGCCGTTACATCCAGCTGGGACTATTCTGAGGATCTCTGCAGTTTGACTTGTGTAGACTTCAGTGAAGACAGTCTAGATTGGTGCTTTAGTGACGCTCTTCCATAGCCTGACAGTGACCAGCACATTTTCCCAATCTGCATTCATTGCCTTTGTCAGCTTAGCCCAGAGCCTCCGCTAGGAACAGTTGTAATCCAGATTTTTGGAAGAGGCAGAGTTATTTTTAGTCAAATCTGCACTTAAACTATAGGATGATTTTCTGTGTTTGGGGATGTAATAAGATTGTATTTACTGGCAGTAAATAATTTATTATTTTACTTATTTTATTCACAGTCCTCTGACATTGGAAGACTACATAGCTAGGTCTTTTGGATATTTACTTAGTGGTAAAGTCAGGACCTGAGTGCAGTAATTCTGTCTCTGTTGAAAAGACTTAGTTAGGTTTGATATCCTCTAGGATTTTTTTTCTTAAAAGTCTTTTTAGGGGAGTATTCTACAAAATTCAAGAGTGCTTTGTACCTTCTTAAAAAGGTGATTTTATTTATGTAAAAAAAAAAGATGAGAAACCCATCTTTCCCCATGATATATCCTGTGCACTTTTACTGCATAAAGCCGCTACCAAGAAACCAAAGGCAGATACTCTCATACAGATTCTAAGAACCTGGGTTTTGTTGTGATATGGTAGTAGAGTTACTGGAATATATTGATTTCCTGCAAAAAAAAAATGAGCTTCTAAGACCATTTAATGCTAGGCACCTGTCCTAGGTAAACTATTCTGGTTTTCCTTTGCAAGGTTTTCTGAGAAAAGTGTAGGCAAACATTGATATTTCTGTGACTTCCCATATACAAACTGGGATTAGTTCATCCAAATGGTTTAGTTGACAAATGCATGGTCCTTCCAAGTATGTCTGCCATGCAGCTCCTGGGAAGTATTCCCAGCCCTGACAGCTTTTTCAGGCACAATGAGTCTCTCTTCTTCCTGCCACGGTGGCCCAGTCCTGGTGAAGAGCCAACCAGCTTTCCCCTGACTGTACTGCTCAGCGCAGGACTTCCTCCATCTCATCTCTGGATTCACAGCTCAGAAATTTTGTCTTACCCTTGACAAGATTTTTTTTTTTTTTTTTTTGAGGCGGAGTCTCGCTGTCACCCGGACTGGAGTGCAGTGGCCAGATCTCAGCTCACTGCAAGCTCCGCCTCCCGGGTTTACGCCATTCTCCTGCCTCAGCCTCCCGAGTAGCTGGGACTACAGGCGCCCGCCACCTCGCCCGGCTAGTTTTGTATTTTAGTAGAGACGGGGTTTCACCGTGTTAGCCAGAATGGTCTCGATCTCCTGACCTCGTGATCCGCCCGTCTCGGCCTCCCAAAGTGCTGGGATTACAGGCTTGAGCCACCGCGCCCGGCCGACAAGATTTTTAATCTGTCTGGGTTTAAGTGCTTCAAATTCTCTATCACAATATTAGTTATTCCTCTTTCTGCTTTTAGTTCTGATTCCCATCATTAACCCCAAGGCGGACATGAGTTTGGATCAGTGGTGGCTGGGTGAATTTTTTTTTTTTTTTGAGATAGAGTCTTGTTCTGTCTCTAGGCTGGAGTGCAGTGGCACAATCCTGGCGCACTGCAATCTCCGCCTCCTGGACTTAAGTGATTCTTCTACCTCAGCTTCCCAAGTAGCTGGGATTACAGGCATGTGCCACCACGCCCAGCTAATTTTTGTATTTTTGGTAGAGATGGGGTTTCGCCATGTTGGCCAGGCTGGTCTCGAACTCCTGACCTCAGGTGATCCACCCACCTCGGCCTTCCAAAGTGCTGGGATTACAGGTGTGCGCCACCGTGCCCGGCTGGGTGAATTTTTTTCTGCTTAAAGAAACAGCTAAATTCACATCAGTTTAATTTTCTATGCCAAAAAAGTGAATAGTAAGCAAAGCAACAACTAATGAACCTGGTGGCTGACATTCTGCTAGCAATGACATAAGACTTTACAACTGTAATGTGATCTATTTTTATAATTGTTTATAATGGTAACTGAAAGAAATGGGTCTTTTGGTATCTGTTCAATTTTTTTTAGGTTATTTCCCTAAGGAAAAGGCAAATTTAGAATTATTCTCTCTTTCAGAAAAGAGGTGATGATTTTGAAACCGTCTCCTTCTGGCTCTCTAACACATGCCGATTTTTGCACTGCTTGAAGCAGTACAGTGGAGAAGAGGTGAGAAAACCTTGATTACAAAATCAGCATGCTATACTTTCTCTGACCTTTTTAAGGAAAAATTTAAAAGCACAAAATGTTTAACCATTTCTTTATTTAGAAACCCAAATTTAGAGGTGGCTTGGAAGTTCATTGCTTTGTTCGATGTTCACTATCTATGAAACAGTGATTTGGAGAATGATAGTTTCTTCTTCACATTATGAGAAAGCATAGAGAAAAATAAAATGAGCATTGGTCAGTGTATAGTTACCAGAAGTGAAACTTTTTGTCAGTATGTTTTAGTGGGCATTTCAAGAGCTAGTATCAGAATAGTGAACTATTTAAAGAAACTAATCAGTTTTGGCTTGCCACAATACCTTAAAAGGTGGTCAAAGATCATGTCTTTCAATTTGTCCAAAAAAATCTCTATTGTTTTTGTTTGTAGGGATGTGTTCATTAGTTGTTTGATAGACTTCAAATATTTCAAAACTATGTAGAAGGTTAATAATGACCATTAAGGGCTGCTTAGTATGTGTCAGACAGCACTTATTATACATGGTGTTATTTATGATCATTAATTCTTACAGCATCTCTGTGAGGTAGGAATTATAGCCCACTTTTACAGATGAGGAAGCCAAGGCTCACTGGGGCTCATTGATTTGCCCAAGTCCTCTTGGCCACAAGGAGCAGAGCTGGGATCCTGGATCTGGCACCGTTGAGGGCCCATGACCCTAACCAACTGCCCTCCATGCCTCCCATCCCTTTGCCAGGAGGGCAGCAGAGAAGGTGCCCAGCAGCATTTCCCGAGCACCCCAAGACCCAGGCCTGTCCTGGCAGATGATGGGAAACACAGAGATGAGCAAGGCCCGGTCCCTGAGAAGACGGGGCCAACAGACCAGAATCCCCCTGAGGGGTTGTTGACTGCATCCTGTCAGTCCCCACTTTTGGACCAGTCATTAAGTAGGTGGTAAGGAGGCAGATGCTTGGCTGTGTGGAGAATCCTCAAAGTAAGCATTTGCCTTTATCAGGTAGCGTCAGGCAAGCAACGTGTTAAACTGCAAAGTGACTGGAAAAAGGGCCGCCCATTCAGTTCCATTTTAACAGATACCACCAAAGATTCCCTTCTAACCTCTGACTGAAAACCATGGTGTGGGTACCACGAAATAGAGTAAAGGGAACTTTTTGTATGTATTCACCAGTCTCTGTAGAAATTGGTCTATTTCAAGATTATATATGTCCTTTGGGTGTAGTTTTTAAGAACAGGACTATAATGAACTGAAGTTAAGAGATTAGCACTCTAGATAATTTAGTGTTTGACAGTAAGCCTGCTGTTTCAGAAGTGAAACACGTTTTTATTTTATTTTATTTTATTTTATTTTATTTTATTTTATTTTTTTAGTTAAGTTCCTCCAACTTGTTTCATTGACATTGCTGTTGGGAAGACTTAAATGCTAGGTTGCCAAGTTTAGGTATTATTGAAAAGCTAGTAAGAAGTGGAGGGGGGTATGATGGAAGCGAACAAACACACATCAGCATTTCAGAATGTCAGTCCTGGCATTTTAGTGGGGAAGCTCCTTGGACAGAGCAGAAAAGAGCATGAAGATGCTGATCAAATCGGAGATAGTTAAACTGAAGAGACAGGTTACTTCACGTGTTTCATTAACTTTGCATTATGACTCTAGGGCTTTATGAAGCACAACACATCTCGCCAGAATGAACACTGCCTCACCAATTTTGACCTGGCTGAGTATCGGCAGGTGCTGAGTGACCTGGCCATTCAGATCTACCAGCAGCTCGTGCGGGTGTTAGAGAACATCCTTCAGCCAATGATTGGTAAGGCCAGGGCCCCACTGGGCATTGCAGCCTGCCTATCATTCGTGCCCATCAATAAGTAGCCTCCAGTGGCACATGTTTCAGGGCAGCTATTCATTTGGGGAGCATAAAGTAGTAAGATACAGGGCTAAAATAGGGCTAAAATTAGCTGAGGAATCCCAGAAACCCAGCCATAGTTAACTGGGATGCATCAAAATCACTACTTCCACAAGACTGAAACAGTAGTTTCTGGTTTCCTTCCCTAATATTTAATGTTTAAATTCAGTTTAATGCATTGAATTTTAAAAAATTGTTTTAAGTTACTAAACACTGTTATCTTCTGGCAAATTATCAGCAGCATCTCTTTTTTTTTTTGAGATGGAGTCTGGCTCTGTCACCCAGGCTGGAGTGCAGTGGCATGATCTCAGCTCACTGCAAGCTCTGCCTCCCGGGTTCACGCCATTCTCCTGCCTCAGCCTCCCGAGTAGCCGGGACTACAGGCACCCGCCACCACGCCTGGCTATTTTTTTGCATTTTTAGTAGAGACAGGGTTTCACTGTGTTAGCCAGGATGGTCTCGATCTCCTGACCTTGTGAGCCACCCACCTCAGCCTCCCAAAGTGCTGGGATTACAGATGTGAGCCACTGCGCCCAGCCCATCAGCAGGCTCTTAAGGCTACTTCCAGCTACACTTTCTTTCGCCATCCATGCATTTTCCATGTTTCCACAACTTCTTCATTTCCCTTCTGTGGGCTCATAGTGTTTCCTTTGCTTTCATAGGCCACAGTTAATTAGCTATTTGAGACATCAAAAGCTGAGGAAGCCATGGGAGATGGCAATGTTTTCTTCAGATGTCCCTTAAAAAGTCAGTAAAGCACCCTAGGTCGGCGAAAATATAGGAGGTAACACAGATACCAAGAAGGTCAGCTTCAGCCAATTTTTCTATTGCTTTGCCTGTTTCTATTGGCTGAATAAGAAGTTCACCTCGACCAGGTACGGTGGCTCAAGCCTGTAATCCCAGCACTTTGGGAGGCCGAGACGGGCGGATCACGACGTCAGGAGATCGAGACTATCCTGTCTAACACGGTGAAACCCCGTCTCTACTAAAAAATACAAAAAACTAGCCGGGCGAGGTGGCGGGTGCCTGTAGTCCCAGCTACTCAGGAGGCTGAGGCAGGAGAATGGCATAAACCCGGGAGGCGGAGCTTGCAGTGAGCTGAGATCCTGCCACTGCACTCCAGCCTGGGCAACAGAGCAAGACTCCGTCTCAAAAAAAAAATCAAAGTTCACCTCAAAGAAGCCCCAATCTAAATCCCTACTCCTATCTCCCAGTCATTTAACAGCAACAACAAACGTGCCAGTTCTAGGGAATCTATGTTTAGCACAATTAAATAGCAAGATGGACCAGACGTGGCCTTTGCTCTCAAGGGACTCACAGGGAGTGGACCCCTCAGAAACATCGTAGGGGAAGTATAAGCCAAATGCTAAGAGAGCACAACAGGGAAGCAGCCAGGCCACAGATGAGAAGACGAATCCTGGGAGACGGAGGTCAGCCCAAGGGCCCACTGCTATTGTGGGAAGCCCAGAATAAGGAAGGGCGCAGCTCTCCAGCCCCATACCACTCCCCTCTACCATGTCTTCTCCAAGATGATTGTCAGTGCCCTGCCTTTCTTACTGTTTTTGCCTCTGAGGCTCAGATAACATGGAGAATGCTTATCTTAACCCTAACTGCTACCAACCACTCTCAAAAGCCCACCCAAGACATACACACTTGTGCTATCACAAGGCTACTGCTTCTTACTCTTCTTATTTTAGAAAAGACACCGTTAAGTTTACTTAAATTCATAGTAAAGTTTTACATTTAAGAATTATTCCTTCAGTAAAGTTTAAAATCCAGAAGCCCTTTTGTAGTGAAGTTCCTTTTCCCTGTATTTTGGCACCCAGATCATTTTCCTTCCTTCTTTTCTTCCTTCCTTCCTTCCTTCCTTCCCTCCCTCCCTCCTTCCTGCCTTCCTTCCTTCCTTCCCTCCCTCCCTCCCT
>NW_016808228.1:2208658-2239340 GCF_001698545.2 Rhinopithecus bieti | reverse complement strand
CACCCGTCTCGGCCTCCCAAAGTGCTGGGATTACAGGCTTGAGCCACCGCGCCCGGCCCACATCTCATTATTGCTCCCTGTTTGTACCCTGCCAAAGGGTTCTTCACATTCTTGATAGGAAACCCTACTCCACTGTGAAGCTTTCTTATTTGGGGGAATGAAGAGATGATGCAAACATACACAAAGATGAGATAGCTGCTTCCTCTCCTTATGTGTGTGTTTTAATTATACAATAAGAAATTATTAAATTATAATAATGAATATTTCTAATGTTTGATTGCTTTTAGAAATATATTTTGGAAAATACCTTTTGTACCTATGACAACAAGAACAGGTCTAATAGATGTTTTTCTTTTACTAATTCTTACAATATCCCCCCCTCTATATTTTAAGAAAAGCTACACTTAATTTTATGCCCACTACTCAGCATAACCTCATTATTGTAACATAATTTTTTTTACAAATTTTTTATTTTTTATTTTTTTGAGATGGAGTTTCGCTCTTTGTTGCCCAGGCTGGAGTACAATGGCATGATCTTGGCTCACTGTACCCTCTGCCTCCCGGGTTCAAGCAATTCTCCTGCCTCAGTCTCCCAAGTAACTGGGATTACAGGCATGTGCCACCACGCCCAGCTAATTTTTGTATTTTTAGTAGAGACGGGATTTCACCATGTTGGTCAGGATGGTCTCGAACTCCTGACCTCAGGTGATCCACCTGCCTCGGCCTCCCAAAATGCTGGGATTACAGGTGTGAGCCACCATGCCGGGACACACATTTTTATTTTAAAACAGCTAGAATATTCACCAAGAGGAGGGAAAAATGATTTCTCCTATGAAAGTCTTAGTGGTTACTCAATCTCAGGAACTCTTAGCATTCTTTTCAAATTTTCCATCCTGACTCACACTGAATTGTAGTGAATTTTAAGACAATAATGCTTTCCTCTCAGATAGTGGAACGTATTTCTCTGCATGGAAATGTGGAGCCGCCTGTGGCAATATTATGCTGGCCCCTATTTGCCTGGGTGCGAAGTGCTGATTGTGTGTCCATTGACCTCAGTCTTCAGACCGCTGCCACTTGGTTGGCTGCTTCGTGAAACCTCAGTGTCTTTGTAGTTTGTCTCTGTCCCCATTTGGAGTCCTTGTCTCTTCCAGTGGCCCTCCCTTGCCTCTCTCTCCCTTCATCCTGGAGCTTTCTCAGGCCACCATCTTCATCTCCTAGGCTCTTCCCTTAAGGCTTGAGCACGGGTATATGTGGGGCTTCTGGTTATTCAGTTATCTGATTTGAAGTTTGTTTTAAGAGAGAGTACTTCAAGGATTATTAAGTCTCACCCTGCAACAGTAACCCAGCTCTGAAATTGTAAGAGAAGCCACAAAGTGTTTTCTGGCCGGCCCACCAATAAAGACAGAGTTACATTATGTATTCTATTTTGTTTATTAGCAAGTCTAATAACTTTTGCCATAATGTCTTCACTTCCATCTTCCATTAAAGAGAATTACATTATCTTGTCATTTAATCTTATATAATGATTATAATCTTCATGACTATAATAAATTTTTAAGCACAGCTGATGAGATTTAAGAAAATTGAACAAAAATACTGCCTGTCATTTTAACATAAATCCTGACAAGGCCACACAAAAAAAAAATTAAGACATTTTTGACAACATTCAGCAAATTTGCATTCTCTGTATCTCTCTCTCTCTTTTTTTTTTTTTTTTTTTTTTTTTTTTTTTTTTGCATAGGTACAATGTCAGTCAACTTGAAGAATGGCTGCGTGACAAGAATCTGATGAACAGTGGGGCTAAAGAAACCCTGGAACCTCTCATTCAGGCTGCTCAACTTTTGCAAGTGAAAAAGAAAACAGATGATGATGCAGAAGCCATTTGTTCTATGTGCAATGCTTTAACTACTGCCCAGGTAGAGCAACTTTCCCTGTTATGAAATAATTTAACATTCATCAAAGATGATCTTTAGGGAAGTAAAGAAGTCTCCTACTTATTGCTTGTATTTCTGAGCTGACTTCATCTGTGTCCAAGAAGATATATACCTGTGCCGATCTTAAAGCAAGGAGATTTTGCCAGAAATTAATACATTTCAGTGCTAATTATAGTTAAATATATTTTATATTCAGCCAATATTTATTGAGTGCTGACAGTGTTCTATATAACATTGAAGGCACTGGGATGCACCCAAAGGCAAAACAAAGCCTCTGCTCTCATGGAGTGTACAGTCTAGGCAGCTTATATTCCATAAAATGGCTTTCTATATTATTTGATAATTGAGTGGATTATCAAATAATGACTTTGTTTTTAGAGACAGATAATTCTTGTTACTTCAATTCAACAGATGACTAATTGAGCCTCCATCTCAAGGCACCATATTTATTGCTGGGGAAGATGCTTCAATAAATAAGGAAAAATTCCTGCCTTCTAGGAGCTTACAGTTTAGTAGGGCAGACAGAGTCGTATCCAACTACCGTAGAGGTTCTAGCAAATTCTATAGTAAGATGTCTAAAGGAAGTGCTGAGGGGAGATAACTGTATTCAGGGAAGGTCCTATTAATCTGGGCATTGAATTTAAGGAATTAAGAGAATGAGAAGGGCATTTGAGGATGATAGTGACAGCATGAAGCAAGGCACAGGCAAGAACATGCCCAATTTTCTTTTTGCCCAGTTATTTTCTGTGTTAAGTCTTAGACTTTCTTAATGTTCATCATATGTCCTATAACATATGAAATTTTCAGTTTTGCCCAATACAATAAAAAAGTTCAAGACCAGCCTGACCAACATGGTGAAACCCCGTGTCTACTAAAAATACAAAAATTAGCTAGGCATGGTGGCAGGTACCTGTTATCCCAGCTACTCAGGAGGCTGAGGCAGGAGAATCGCTGGAACCTGGGAGACGGAGGTTGCAGTGAGCCAAGATCGCGCCACTGCACTCCAGCCTGGGTGACAGAAAAAATCAGTAGGCTGGGCATGGTGGCTCACACCTGTAATCCCAGCACTTTAGGAGGCCAAGGCAGGCAGATCACCTGAGGTCAGGAGTTCAAGACCAGCCTGGCCACCCTTGGTTAACAGTTGCCACTTTGGGAGACTGGAAGGATGGGAGTGCGGACATTTATTTTTCATGTTTTATTTTCTTGTGCTGTTTGAATATTCTTCTAAATGTACCCGGCTTCTTACAATATTACACAAACATTACATTGATATATTCTCCTGTAAAAATTCAAATAACAAAGGTAAATGTGCAGACCAGCTCCTCCTTCCTTCTGGTCCCAGCCCACCACTGAGTAGAACTAAAATCTGTATGCACAGATCCTTTTAATTTTCCAGATTATAGGTACCCAGTGTGTATTTGATAATATGCCAAAAACTTTGATAATTTCATCTCTCACAGATTGTGAAAGTGTTGAATTTGTATACTCCTGTTAATGAGTTTGAAGAAAGAGTCTCTGTGTCATTCATTCGTACTATACAGGTAAGAGCTCCCATCTTCTTTGATTCACCAGCACAGTCTTTTGAATGGACATTTTGTGATTTAGTGAAGGATAATGTGTTATCTTTTATTATCTTATTTTACAATGGACTCACTTTTTTGATAATAGTTTATTGGGAAAATGAAGTGAGTTTAAAACAAAGGTAAACATTCTTCATTAGTTGAGAATTTGAGGGTAGAAATTTTATTAGAAAAAAAGTCTTTTAGATTCAAAGAACTGATGCTCTGTTAATTTTTTTTCTTAATCTTCTCAGATGCGTTTACGAGACAGGAAAGACTCTCCCCAGCTGCTCATGGATGCTAAACACATCTTTCCTGTCACCTTTCCTTTCAACCCATCTTCCCTCGCGTTAGAAACCATCCAGATTCCAGCCAGCCTCGGCCTGGGCTTCATTTCACGGGTCTGAAAGTGATGCCCAGGCAAACATTGACAATACATTTCTTGCCTGAAATAAGAACCCATTATTTCCAGTGAACTACTGAAAATACATTTTTAAAGAGAAAGTACTGATTATCTCCCAAATGAGCAGTCATTAACTGGAAATCTCCCTAGAATACTTTCATCACTTTGGAAACAAAAATAGGCTCTTTTGTGCTGTGTTATCTTTATAGCAACACTCATCCTTAACCAACTAGGTACCCTGAGTTTACATACCAGAGAATGATGGAAGGAAGGGAGCGAGGGAGGGAGGAAGGAAAGGAGGAGAAAAATGTGTCTTCGGCTGGCAGCATTTATTTTAAATCCTTAGCACTGCGTTTGAATGGTATAAAAAGCATAACTTCCATAGATGAGCTGTTGTTAGGAAGGCACCAAAGAACCTCCTCTGCACTAAACAGGAGAATGGAAAGAAAAGTCTCCATTGAGTACATATCATATCAGTTTTAGGAATCAATTATGTTGATATTGTCAAACTGGTTCAAAGAAATAAACTGGCAATATGTAAAGTAATTCCTCATTTGTGTCACTATTATATAGAGATATTAAAGGAATGTTGGTTTGCTAAATAGTATAGATGTCCATTTGTACTATACTGAGCATTTTTAATTGCTGCTACATACTGTCTTCTTAAAATGTAAGTGATATTCTTATTAGGCACTACAACAATAAGTTTCTCTTATCAACTCTGTTTACAATTCAATCAGATCACGGTTTTAACTGGATTATATGCAAATACCTACAGATTCACCTGCACAAGTAGCAGACACTGGAAAGTCATGTAGTAATATGACAAAATGCTTGACATTTAGGGGTAGGATTAGACAAAGTGGCTATTGTTGACGTCATTATTTATTCAGGATGTATTACACTGATGTGCTCATTAAATTTCTCTGGGTGGATATTGCATCAGGGTACAGTGTTCTGTGAAGTGACTTATTTTTCATTACCAGATCTGATTTCTTCAGTGCATATTTTCAACCCTGACAGGTTTTCTCTCTCCTTAATTTATTAAGAATTAATCTCGGCTGGGTGTGGTAGCTCATGCCTGTAATCCCAGAACTTTGGGAGGCTAAGGTGGGCGGATCACTTGAGGTCAGGAGTTTGAGACCAGCCTGGCCAACGTGGTAAAACCCTGTCTCTACTAAAAATACAAAAATTAGCCAGGCGTGGTGGCACATGCCTGTAATCTCAGCTACTTGGGAGGCTGAGGCACGAGAATCGATTGAACCTGGGAGGTGGAGATTGCAATGAGATTGAACCACTGCACTCCAGCCTGGGTGACAGAGAGAGACACTGCCTTGGAAAAAAAAAAAAAAAAAAGAATCTTACTCACTATCTAGAAAAGATTGTCAGAATATTCATGATTCAGGTCTTGAAACTTTGATTATGCAAAAGAAGGTATATAATAAATATTTCATTATGATTCAGTTTTTAAGGCTTTGCAACTTCTATAAGTGTTCTCAGATGCCACTAGATACTTTTAAAAACATCATATTAGAAATACTTCAAGAAGACTTATATAAGAAATAGAAGATTGTTGAATTTTACAGAGTATTTGGTTCATTAAGACCCAGATTCTGTAAGTTGTCATTCTGAAATTCTAGTTAAACATATTCACCATTTTTCTTAGGAATCTTATACAATAAATCCTTCAGGTTGCACAAAAGCAAATTATTAGTTTTCATTAGAAACTCTGGTTCTGAATTACAATAATAGATTATATCATTTAACTGTTAGATGGTCTATAAAAATGACAAATCTTATTAAAATATGTGCAATATTTATGGAAGTCAAATAGCTTCATATCAGTGATAAAGATTGTTATTAAAAGATGAATACTGTCTGTTAATTTACGTGGGCCTCAAGTTCCTTGTTTATAAAATAAGAGAATTGGACACTGATTCTTAACGTCTCTTCCACGTTTTTCTCTCTCCTCAGCCCTTAGATTCTAGAGAAAAAAAGCTGCAGTTATTCAGTAAGTTCATTCTTTGATGGAAAGACCAGTGTGTAGTGCCTGTCAATTCCTTAGGATTAATCAAATGTAAAATCACAAGTTTGTGACCGTAACCTTTCTTAAATGTACATGATTTATGTACATGCTTTTAGAAGGTCCTACTATATTTGTATTATAATTAGTTTAATTTTTATTACATCATATACTGCTTTATTCAGTTTGAATACATTATTTATTTACAATATCAACCAGAAACACTACCAATTGCATCAGATTCTCCCAGTTTTTCCTGGTTGTCAATGCGGTTTTCAATGCACAATTTAGTCACAGCCATTTGGTTTGTACCGAATGTGTCAGAATCTAACAGCATCTGATAGGCTGTAAGTTGGGGACTTGCTAAGAAAATGCAACCGTGGTACAGGCTGTCCACCTCAGCCCTGGAAATCTCCCAGACCTCCCCCAGCTTCATCCTGTGTAGCACGACTCACATGCACCCTGAATCTTCTCAGGTCTTCCAGGTCACGCTGTAGCTCTCACTGCCATGCAGCCCTTTTTTTCACTCCAGACAGCTCATGTACTGAAGCGTCATGAAAGAAAGGCTATGGTCTGAGCTTTTCTCTCCCTTCTCCTGTCTTTCTCCTGTCAAGTGCTGGAGCCAGAGCTCCCACAGCTGCCCCTGCTGGTTTCTCCTGTTCAGTGATGGTGGCACAAAGGTTCTGCTACTCCAGGGCTCCAGCTTCCTCCCAGGCCTACCTAGAGCCCCAGCTGAGGGTCTGAATTAACCTCTCATGGTGGCCTGGAGATTTTTTAGTCGTTCACAAGAATATCTTGTAACCAGGGAACCCCAAGGTCCAGTAAATGACTCTGTATACCATTTTACTGAAGGTAAAAGAAGATTCTGCCGACTATGGGGATCTTTGGGCCAGTTTGAGGATTGCTTTCCCTCTGAGGTTCTTTCTCTCTGTCAGCCACACTTTCTCACCCAACTTCAGACACACCCTGCCACCCTTTCCCCTACACATTCACTCTTCCCCTTCCCTCAACTTAATAGTCCATCCTGTTGCCTGTTGTTTGTGCACTGACAGCAGGTGGATGGAGTCAGTCCTCAGTTGCCCCTGCTGGCCTTCCTGGTGCTTACCATCAGCCCAGTCTTTGCACTGGTCTTGTTGTTCTTGCTTCTCTGCAATACATTCCTTCAGAAGATCAGTCATTGACTTTTTCTTAATTCCTCTGTGACACATAATGGGAATTCAAAGGAAGAGATCTTAAAAGTCACAGCAGTTCTTTATCTCAATAATCCCCTCCCCATTCACTTTACTACATACAGACTCACCTCACACCCTTACAACTTGAAGCTGAAAAATTAAAAGTAATTTCTCTTCTTGCAGCTTTTCCTCAGGTTAAGGCTTTGATCTGCCCAAGAGTAACTCTAAAAGAAGGGAAGATAAATATGGGATAAAATCCACAAAGTGTAGCTTCGAATTCCTTTGGAAGTTTAAAACATTTCCACATATCTGATGCTTCTTTCATCAGGTGCAGAAGCACAAAAACATATTCCAAAGCCAACTGATAGGAGATTTGGGGATTATTGTCAGTTTGGATGAGTTCCTGTGTTATTTCTTCATTTCCATGGATAGCTGATAGTTGGCTCTTTCTGGGTGAGTAATTACGTGGAATATAGATCAAATATGTTAGTAAGGTTACAGCTACATGCTAGGGGAGGCTATGAAAATACTATATTATTATAATTTCAGTGTAGTGATTGTTGTGAGAAATTACTTTCCTGGTAACCCTAGGAAAATGAGCACCTGCCACCATCCTGAGAAGTCCTCACACAATGCACTCTCTCTCTCTCTTACACACACACACACACACACACACACACACACACACACACATCACTAATTCATAGAGTTCCTTAGCAGGCATAGTCAAGGATCCTCTGGGTAGTATCAGCTGCTTATGATAAAACAGAGCCAAAACTAGGGCATCCTGTTGAAAGTAATGCAGAAACAGTACCTGGGTCCAGATATGCTTTCCTGCAGTGCTTTTCTCTGTTACCTCGTTTCATCCTCACAGCAGCATGGACGGTGGATGGGGTTGCTTCTACAATCATTTGCCGATAATAGCTTGGGAATAGAGATGGGGCAGTGACTTGCCTGATGTCGCACAGCCCTCTGGCTGTCCCGCTTTCCCATACGGAGCAGTGGTGGTGTGGGCACCTGTGAGGCAGGAGACTTTAAAAAGTCATGAGGTCACGTGCTGCCCCTCCTGGTACGTGTGGAATGCCCCTGGCCAGCAAGGGGTGCTTTTTTGTCAGAGTTGGCAGCTGGCATGTGGGAACGGACCAAGTGCTGAGTACCATGTTACTTGTTTTAAGGAGACCAAGTGCTCAGCGCCAGGTGGTTTTCTTTTTTGTCATAGTTACTTGCTATAACTAGGCTTGACTTTTGTCATGAATCAGTGCTCTGGGGGAGGGTGCAATATTCTGTTTGGGCATTAATTGGTGGCAGACTGTCTCAACCAAAAAGGCAGGAAGCAGCAAAAGCCTCTCTGAAATTAAGAGGAAAGTTACTGTCCACACACCCATCAGAGTCCCTATTGGAGCATCAGGTGAGCTGTGCAGCCTGGACAGGCCTGCGGCTATCGGCCACCTTCCCAATTTAGGTCCTCAGCACAGGGGAGCCCAAGCCACCGGGTACCTTCTGAGAGCTGTCACTGGGCAGGCCATATACAAGTCAGTGTGTGTGTGGGCGCTGCAGTGTGTGCATGCCGCGGGTGTTGACGGGTGCTAGGAGGGGTGCCGTGTGCATGCACATTGAAGAGGCTCTGTATTGCTGTCACCTGTGTTCATGGATGAGTGCATTGTAATTTGTTCTCAGGCTGTGCTGTGAGGGCCGCCTTAACCCTTGCTCCCTTCCCTTCTAGAGCTGCCTTAAGTTCTCCAGAACTTTTCTTCTGTAAAGGATATCTTGCCTGGAAGGGATATCTTGCCCTGTTTCTCAAGGTTTTGTGAGAGTTTGGATTGGGTGTGGCCCTGCATGACCCTCCTTCTCCTGTACTCCCTCTTTCCTTTCCAAATGGGAACTGGAACTGTGGGGCAGCGACAGTCTCAGAGCCAGTGAGAGGCCAGCTGAGAGAATGCTTCTGAGTTAGTGGGACTGTGTGTCACAAGTAAGCAAATGAATATGTGAAAGAAATTATGGAGATAAGTTAGATTGTTGGTAATACTTAAATGTCTTGCTTTCTACTAACCTTTTGTTACTAAAGGTAAAGGGTATAACTCAAACTTTTTGTGGACATTCTTTTCAAAATTTTTTAAGAACCCTGTACTATAAAAGGTTGAGTAAAAACAGGAAAGCATTCTATAAGTTCTGTTCTATTGTATTACCCTAAATTAAATAAACCAACCTGAATTACAGTAGATTTCTCAATAGATCAGGAACTGAAAAATACTATGTAAAATATCTTCCAAAATGCTTTTTATACTTTTTTTATTTGTAATTTGGTCTATCTAAAATGTTCATTAGCTTAACTTAATGGATGTTATTGGATTCATATGACTAACATTTCCTCAGTATTGTAATGCTTGAAATATTTGAAAGAAAAAATGTTGTTTTTTAGTTGAAACTGGTATATATAATTCAGTGCTTGGCGGGTCAGTATATTTTATGCATTTTCAGAGTCAGCAGTTTCAAATCTTATTGTTACTGTGTTATAAAATTTTAGCCCACATTTCAGGCTCCCTAAATCATTTGAGCCATTATTTTTCCCAACAAATGGTGAATTTTTTCTTTAAATGTGGATATATATGTTGTAATTTATGATTCCTAGTTATGTATTTTTGTGGGATCCTGCAGTAAAATTGACTTTTTTGTGTCTTTGGGAAATTCAAATTGTTCTAACAGTGTTACGCAGAAATGAGTTCATGCCATTTAACATATTGTATTTTAATTACTAAGTTCATTAATTTACTATGAAATGGACATGCCTTTTAACTAAAATGAAATTGAACATTGCGGTTTTCAAATATTTTTCCTTGTTGGGTCTGGAAAAGGAATTCTACTTTGATCTGCATAGAAAATTTTGATACAATTTTTTGAGAGTTCTTAGGTGAAACATTTACCCATTAAAAAGGAAGCAGAAATACTGAGACCATGAAAGGCATTATCAACTAACTCTAGACTCTAGAACCCATTCTGGCATATCTCACGTGCAATTTTTAAAAATAAGTTAATAATTCATCTCATATCAAAAAAGCCTTTGAAACATGGGTTTTCACTAGATATCACCTAGTGCTAAGATAAAAACCAAAACAATATCAGAATTACATTTATGCTCTAAATTTGTAGTTGTCCAATGTTGTGCTTAGTAAATGTGTGTCATTAATGCTGTATTCTCCTAGCTATTATAGAAACTTGTTTAAATAAAGATATGGATATAAAGAGTTTTTGTCAGTGTCTTATAAATCACTGCACATTTTAAAACAACAAAACAAGTTGTTTTCCTGAAGACTGGTGAATGTAAATACAATCTCTCCCCATGAGAATATTCTAAGAAGTCTTGGAAATTTAAAAGTTGACGAGTTCCCCTCCTATACTGGACAACCTAGTAATATATATGATAAAGAAGAGAACTGCCAAACACTTAAGCAAACAGAAGCAGCTGAGGAAAAGGTAGTGTCTTTTCTTCAAGGGAAAGTCATGCCTAAATATGTTGGAATTCTCTGACAGAGAAATAGACATAACCAAGGGGAATTTGATATACATAATCTACTTAGACTTTCAAAAGGTTGAGGGTGTCATTTGTGTCAAAAGTTCTACTTTTAATATAGTGGGAGAGTAGACATTTTTTGGCATAGGACATAGATCAAAGAAGTATGCAGATGTGCTTTTTTGGGTAAGGAAACAGAGCAGTTATTCAGACCTGTGATGATGGAATTAGTCTCATACTTATTGATGGTAAGAAGAAATTAATATCATCATGTACCACATAACATTTTGGGTCAATGATGGACCGCATATATGACAGTGGTCCCATAAGTTTATAATACTGTATTTTTACTGTTATCTTTTCTATGTTTAGAAAAACAGGTACTTACCATTGCCTGCAATTTGCGGTACAGTAATGGGCTATACAGGTTTCTAACCTGGGAGCAACAGGCTATACCATATAGCCAGGGTGTATAGTAGGCTATACCATCTAGGTTTGTGTAAGAACACTGATATTTGCAGAATGATGAAATTGCCTAATGATGCATTTCTCAGGACATATCCCCTTTGTTAGTAATGCATGACTATATGACTGTACATGGTTTTCATGTAGACACTTCCTACTTCCATGACACATTCATTCAATTCATTTATTAAGTACTTTTCTGAGCACTGCAACAGGCCCTTGAAATATATCAGCTTCCAAATTAAATTCAATCACTGGCCCCATGAACCACAGCAGAACACCAGTATGTTACAAGTAATAAAATGTCAAAATTTGCAAACAGTTTTTCTTTTCTTCTTTTTTTTTTTTTGAGACAAAATCTTGCTCTGTCACCACCCTGGAGTAGAGTGGCATGATCTCAGCTCACTATACCCTCCGCCTCCTGGGTTCAAGTGATTCTGCCGCAGCCTCCCGAGTAGCTGCTACAGGCACGCGCCACCACGCCCGGCTAATTTTTGTATCTTTAGTAGAGATGGGGTTTCACCATATTGGCCAGGATGATCTCGATCTCTTGACCTCGTGATCCACCCACCTCGGCCCCCCAAAGTGCCGGGATTACAGGTGTGAGCCACTGCGCTCAGCCAACAGTTTCTTTTTCTAAATTAATTGGAACCAAGTCAAGATTATTTCCCCATAATAAAATCACTCTCATCCAGTTGCATTTTGGTATGATCATTATGATTCTTTCTGGGGCATAGGACAAAAATCAAACTCAAACTGACCCAACCAAGAAGGAAATGTATTACATAACAGAACTGAAGTTCAGAGATATATCCAGGTGCCCAAACATTGACATCAGGGATCTCTCCTTTTCTTTCCTTACTTTTGGCTTCATTCTTAGTCATGTTCTCCCCCAAGTGACAAAGATAGCCCTCAGTAGTGTTTGGCTTCATTCTATGGCTCTGCCTTCAGTAATTCTCAGTAAGACATTTCAGGATGGAGTCTCATTGGCTTGAGTTCTACCTCCATCCTCCGAATAATCACTGTGTACAGAGGAGTGGAGTGCTCTGACTGTCTTAGCCTGACATACCCCCTACTGAAACTAGAAATTGGATCATTCACAGAAAACACAGGATTGATTAGGTGGTAGTGGGAGTTCACCAGAGGAAAAACAGGGTATAGTTAGCAGAGGAAATGAAAGCAATGCATGTCTACAGTAATGCTTTTCTTGAATGGGAAAGAAAGGGACACGAATCGCATGCAGCACTGGGAGTGTGCCATGCATGTGAAAGTGTGGAGCTGCTGGGTGGGTTCCTGGGTCTTAGCAGTCGGCATAAGTGCACAGAGAAGTAAGCAAAGTGTTACACAACTGAAGAATTTTGAAATCACATTTACCACCCCCGAAAGGGACCTGGGAAGACATGTGATTTGTTCACGTTCATCACCTTGCTGCTGAAACCAAAATATGATGGACATTATTCAAAAGGAGAGAAATAAAACCTGCCACACAGAGCTTGTTAGCACCATGTTGGCCAGCTATGGGCAGTTCTGGTCATTGGGTTTCAAACAAAATGCAAGGGAATATAAGAGGTTCAGAAGAGAATAAAAGAGATAATTGAAGGACAAGGATACTACACATAAGAATGGTTTGAAAATCCTGAGACAATTCAGCCTAGAGAAATGAATGCCAAGAAGGTAAGAATGTGGGCAAGTACTAAAAAATTATGCTTGGTTGGGCCGGGCGTGGTGGCTCACACCTGTAATCCCAGCACTTTGGGAGGCTGAGGTGGGCGGATCACAAGGTCAGGAGATTGAGACCATCCTGGCTAACACAGTAAAACCCCGTCTCTACTAAATAATACAAAAAAGTAGCCAGGCGTAGTGGCAGGCGCCTGTAGTCCCAGCTACTTGGGTGACTGAGGCAGCAGAATGGCATGAACCTGGGAGGCGGAGCTTGCAGTAAGCAGAGATTGTGCCACTGCACTCCAGCCTGGGCGACAGAGCGAGACTCCATCTCAAAAAAAAATTATGCTAGGCACAGTTAAGGAAAACATGAACTATTTACCAAAAGTTAAATATGGTAAACAGACAAATTTTGAAACTTCAGTTACTGAAAAAGAAATAAAATACTAGTTTATGTTGTCAACCATATACTTCTGAAACTCATTTCCTAAGAGTCTGTATTATCAAGAAAGCTAAATGAATTTGAAGAGAGTTTAGTCAATGCTACTTGTGACCAAAAAAAAAATTTGCACTGAGAAGATCTGGGTTATATCAAATCTTCAGGTTATAATCTAGGAAGACAAATGGTTGCTTTTCACAGGACACCCATGGTCTGCTAAAAATAGGTCTCTGGGCTAAATGGCCTGTGTCTAGGATGACCCTAGCTAGGATGGAGGAAAATACAGGTAGGAATGGGGCTGGTCAACAGAAGTGAAATGGGCAAAGAAAGGCCAAGAGCCCATGGAAAACCATTCTTGAGTTGACATTAAATACAAGAGGAGAAATATTTCTCACATTTCAAAAGTAGCTTTTAGGAATTCCACTTCTGACATGATAGCATAAGGAGCTTTGCAGACAACTCCCTAAGGAAACCAGTGAAACCAGTGAGAATTATTTTAAAAACAAACCAAACCCGCAATTCTTTAAAGTCTCTAGAAATGGTCCTAAGGGCATACACTAAATGAAGAAACGCTTATTCAAGAAAACATACTAAAGCTTGATAAGAAGAGTAAGCTTGTTGTATCTGAACCAAGATTCCTCCCTCCTTCCATCTTCCCAGGTCAATGAGACAAAAACTCCACTCTAGACTGGTATAGCCAAGAACTCAGGGCTTCCTCTCTGCCAGCTCACAGTAGGAGGGCTGTCTTCCTGGGAGGGGCAGGATGTCAGCACTTCTCATCCTGCGCCCAGCCACCTCTTACTTAAGCTAAGTTTCAAATAAATGGAGTCAACAGGTGGGGACTCCCTTCTACCCAGCCCCTACTCATGGCTCACAGGCTCTACCTTGGGGATATCACTGCTGAAAATACTGGGACCCCAGTGGATCTCGTTCAGGCTTGTAAAGTGGTGCTCTCATGCTGGGAAAGGCCAACCAAAAAGACCTAAGGCCACTATCCCCCATCCACTGAGCATTTGGCTCCCATCACTCAAAGAGATGCAAACTATTGTCCCCACCTCCAGCTCCAGAACAATGGCTCAGAGGTTTTCACCAGGAGCAGAAAGCTCCAAATTTCTTCCTAAAGGAACTGACTTCATTTGCAAAAGAGTGTAGAGAAGTTCAAGCCTAAGGGCACTTAGGAGGTTGCAATGACTGGGGATTGGGAGGGGATTGGTAGATTTATTAGAGTTATAGGCTAAACTTTAGGCTATAACTGTCCTGGAAAGAACTGGGAGAAGAGACACCAGGAGGAGTCCTTGCAGGATCAGAACAAGGCTCAAACATTGACCTCAAGAACTAGCCTTTCAAAGGAGCCCAAAATTGCTAGGATGCTGTCTGTGAAACAGTATGTTCCTTACAGCATTGTTGAAAATCGTAATTGGTGGAGTTTAACAGCTGAATGTTAACACAGTCAAAGTGAAGCTAGCCAAAAGCACTGTCATCTCAGGTTTGGCAGGCTACACTGCCTGAGAAGCAACATCAGAGGCTTCCCACTATGGGGTGGTGGGGGAGGGCCAAATAGATCTTATTGAAATAAGCCAGCTGATCACTAAAACATAAACAAGCCCAGTTTATTTACAAAAACAAGGACCAGTATGCAGAGCTACTCCAATATATTATCAGAAATATCCGGATTATAACCAAAAAATTACAAGACATGCAAAGAAACAGGAAAGTGTGACTTATAAGCAGAAAAAAAAAAATCAGGCAACAGAAACTGCTTATAAGAATAACAAGGTGTTAGATTAACAAAGATTTCAGAATGGCCATTATAAATATATTCAAAGAACTAAAGGAAACTATGGTTAAAGAATACATTTGATGAATGACAACAATGATACAAAGAACAGGAGGGAGGAATAGGAACCTTTTGATATTATAAGGTACTTGTACTGTACCTTATACACTGAAGTGATATCATGTTCTGTGAAGATGGGCATGGATTGGTTATAAATGTGTATTGCAAACTCCAGGACAACCACTGTAAAAGTAAAATAGAAGTATAATTTTTTTTTTTTTTTTTGAGACCGAGTCTCGCTCTGTCGCCCAGGCTGGAGTGCAGTGGCCGGATCTCAGCTCACCGCAAGCTCTGCCTCCCGGGTTTACGCCATTCTCCCGCCTCAGCCTCCCAAGTAGCTGGGACTACAGGCGCCCGCCACCACGCCCGGCTAGTTTTTTGTATTTTTTTTAGTAGAGACGGGGTGTCACCGTGTTAGCCAGAATGGTCTCGATCTCCTGACCTCGTGATCCGCCCGTCTCGGCCTCCCAAAGTGCTGGGATTACAGGCTTGAGCCACCGTGCCCAGCCAATAGAAGTATAATTAATATGCTAAGAGAAAAAATTGAATTACATTAAATGCTCAATGAAAACCACAAATGGCAGAAAAAAGAGTGGAAGACAAAAAGTAGAAACAAGACCAAGGGCAACAAATAGAACAGTAACAAATATGGTAGATATTAATCCAACTATATCAGTAGTCAGTGTCCATGGTCTAAGTACACAAATTAAAAGACAGAGAGTGTCAGAGTGGATCAAAACCAAGACCCAACTATATGTTGTCTACAAAGTGATTCTAAAATTCAGGTGGAATTGCAAGGGACACCAAATAGCCAGAACACTCTTGAAAAACAATAGCAAAGTTGGATGACTCTTCCTAATTTCGAGGCTTACTACAAAGCAACAGCAAAGTAGACCATCTGGCTCTGAAAGTAAGGATAGACAAAGACATCAGTGGAATATAGTTTAGAGTAGGGAAATAAACCTATGTGTTTATAATCAATTGATTTCAACAAGGGTGCCATAACCATTTGATGGGGAAAGAATAGTCTTTTCAACAAATAATGTTGACACAATTGAATAGCTAATGCAAAATAATAAAGTTAGGCCTTTGTCTCACACCATATACAAAAAACAAACAAAACTCAGCTGGATGCAGTGGCTCATATCTATAATCCCAGTGTTTTGGGGGGCCAAGGTAGGAGGATCACTTGAGGCCAGGAGTTTAAAACCAGCCTTAGCAACATAGTGACCCCATTTCTACAAAAAATTTTATCTAGGCATGGTGGCATGCACCTGAAGTTCTAGATACTACAGAGGCCAAAGGGGAGAATCACTCGAGTCCAGGAATTTGAGGCTGCAGTGAGCTATGATCATACCACTGTGCTCCAGCCTGGGTAACAGAGAGAGACCTTGTCTCAAACAAACAAAAACTCAAAATGGGTCACAGGCCTAAATGTAAGAGGTAAAACTACAAAACTTAGAAGAAAACAAAAGGATAAATCTTCTTGACCTTCATTTGACAAGGGATTCTTAGGTATGACACCAAAAGCACAAATAACAAAAGAAAAAAATAAACCGAACTTCATCACAATTGAAAACTTTTGTGCTTCAGTGAACACTGTCGAGAAAATGAAAAGGCAACCTGTATAACAGGAAGAAGTATTTGCAAATCATGTATCTGATAATGGAGTCATATCTAGAATATACAAAGAACTCTTATTATTCAATAATAAAAAGACAACTTAATTTTAAAATGAGCAAGAGATCTAAATAGACATTTCTCCAAAGAAGATACACAAAAGCATATAAAAAGATGCAGATGCCTGACATGAGGGAAATGCATATGAAAGCCACAATGAGATACTACTTCATATCCACCAAAATGCCTAGAACCAAAAAGTCAGGTAACAACATGAATTGGCAAGGATGTGGAGAAATCAGAACTCTCAGGCACTGCTGGTAGGTAGGAGTGTAAAATGGTGCAGCCACTTTGGAAAACAGTCTGGTAGTTCCCCCAACAGTTAAAGAACAGAGTTACCCTATGACCCAGCAATTCCACTCCTGGAAATACCCAAGAGAAATGAAGACATATATGTCCATACAAAACCTGGTACATAAATGTTTATAGCAACATTACTGATAATAGCCAAAAGGTGGAAACAACCCAAATATCCATTAATTAATACCATGGAATGTTACTTAATCCCTAAAGAATCACTGAAAAATTAAGAAATAGAGTTCTTTTAGGGAGGAAATTTAAATTATGCACTTAATAAAAACTATCACCAAAAAATTCAAGAAAGGGGAAATAGAGGGAGAAAAATACATGTGCCATATAGAAAACTACAAATGGCAGACATAAATCCAACCATATCAAAGACTACATTAAATGTGAATGGATTACACACCCCAATAAAAAGGCAGAGATTATCAGACTGGATTTAAGAAAAACAAAAACAAACAACAACAACAAAAAACAGGCACAGTGGCTCACACCTGTAATCCCAGCACTTTGGGAGGCCAAGGCGGGCAATCACAAGGTCAGGAGATCGAGACCATCCTGGATAATACAGTAAAACCCCGTCTCTACTAAAAAAATACAAAAAATTAGCCAGGCATGGTGGTCTGGATCTGGGTGGTGGTTACTTTGGTGTGTTGATGTGTTCCGTGAATAAGAATATATTAGACCAGGCACGCAGCACTCTGGGAGGCCGAGGCAGGTGGATCACGAGGTCAGGAGATCAAGACCATCCTGGCCAACATGGTGAAACCCTGTCTCTACTAAAAATACAAAAACTTAGCTGGGTGTAGTGGTGCGTACCTGTAATCCCAGCTACTCAGGAGGCTGGTGCAGGAGAATCGTTTGAACCCGGGAGGTGGAGGTTGCAGTGAGCTGAGATCATGCCATTGCACTGCAGCCTGGGCAACAGAGCGAGATTCCATCTCAAAAAAACAAAAAACAAAAAACAAAAAAGAATATATTGAGCTGTACAATTATTATTTGTACCCTTTTCTGTATATAATTTTATTCTTCAATATAAGTTTTCTTTAAATAATAAAAGCAGCTAGATTCTCTTTTTAACTCTGAGCAATCAGGCAGCTGTCACCACTGACCTTATAGCTTTTCTTTTTCTTTATATAAAATATAATTATTTGGGGGCAATAATATAAATAATTTTGTATATAAACAAATGCAAAATTAAATTTACCATAATCCTCTCTTTGTGGCATTTATCATTATTGATCCATGCCAGGTCCCTCTTTATATTTTTTTATCTCCTTTTTGAAATTTCCAATTCCATTTCTCTCCCTCATAGGTATCCACTCTTGCATATTTAATGAATGACTTTGTGATTTATCCTCCACACTTCTATTCACACATAGTTGTACCCATGAACAATATTCAGTATTGCAGTTCTTGTGAGATTTTAAATATTAAAGACTTGGGTTAGACATCTATTCAACATTGTTTTTTATTTCTGAGTCAAGTAGATCGTGTCTATTCCTACTGGCAGCTGTAGAGTTTTACATGTATATACTATTTCTTTTTTTATTTTTCTCTGCTGTCTGCCATGTATATACTATTTTATTTATTCCCCTATTGATATTTAGATGCTTCCAACTCTTTGATATATAGCTATGTTGTGATGAACATCTACTTAACTGTCTCTTTGGGTGACTATGTGAGAATTTTTCTGCCTACATTTATTTTCATAAGTATTCTCAAATTGCTCTCTAGGCTGGCAATATAATCCCCACCAGTTATGTGAGCAAAACAAGTTTTATTTTCTCGCATCCTAGGCAGTATCTGATATTGTCTAACCTAAATGTTTTTGCCAATATGATGGGTATAAAGCAAGATCTCATTGTTTGCATTTGTATTTATCTGATTACTGCTAAAGCTGACATCTCCTTATATGCTAACAAGCCATTTAAGTGTCCCCATCTGTGAATTGCCTATTAATTTTTGTCAATTTAAAAAATTGGATTTCTTTTCTTTAACGAAGTAACAATTCTTATATATGGAAACTACTATAACCCAACATTTTAAAGATATTATCTCTCTTTTATTCCTAATAATTTCCTGTTTTTAAGTTTTATTCGTGAATCCATCTGGAGCTTATTTTTGGACGCAGTGTTTGCCACGGATCTGCTTTTATTGTTTATCCATACAACAGGCCCACCTAATAAATATTCTTTTCTTTCACTATCTGGTCCTTAAGCCTACCATATAATGTAGGGCCCTGTTGGGGGGCTCCAGCATGTTCCATTACTCATGTATCCGTTCTCATGCAAGTGTCACACTATTTTAATGACTACTGCTTTGTTATGTCACTAAATATATGGCAGGACACATCTCTCTTCTTTGAGAGTTGTCTTAGTTATACAGGGCTTTTATTCTATAATGAAATATAGAATCACTGTACAATTCTCCAAAAGTTCTGTTAGGATTCTGATCCCAATATATTAGGCATATATATTGATTTGGGTAGAACTGACACCTTGACCATATTAAATATTCCCAGCCAGGAAAATGGCATGTCTCCCGTTTACTCGGGCCTCCTTTTAAGATATTTAAGAGAATTTTAAACATTTTCCCACAAAGGCCAAGGGCATTTTTGCGAGTGTAATCTCTGGATGCTTTATACTTTTACTGATATTGTAAATATCTTTATTTGAGACGGAGTCTCGCTCTGTCGCCCAGGCTGGAGTGCAGTGGTGCGATCTCGGCTCACTGCAAGCTCCGCCTTCCGGGTTCACGCCATTCTCCTACCTCAGCCTCCTGAGTAGCTGGGACTGCAGGCGCCCGCCACCACACCGGGCTAATTTTTTGTATTTTTAGTAGAGATGGAGTTTCACCATTCACAGGATGGTCTCGATCTCCTGACCTTGTGATCCGCCCGCCTCGGCCTCCCAAAATGCTGGGATTACAGGAGTGAGCCACCGCGCCCGGCCATAAATATCTTGTATTGCATAGCCAATGCTCATATAAAGGACCATTACTTATTTTTGTACTGGATTTTTAATACGATGACCTTGCTGGACTCTCTTAACAGTTTTCTTTGTGTTCAGTTCGTTGATTCCCTTGGGTCTTCCATTTATCCTCTGCTCTTTGAGGAGCTAACACTCGGGCTGGGCAGCCTCCGGATGCATCTGTTCCTGCCTGGCAGCGCGCCCCGAGCCCCAGCCTTCTCCACCCGCGCTCCCGCCAGGTGCAGCCGCCGGGCCCCGGCCAATGGCAGCGCGGACTAGCCGGGCCGGGCTTGGAGGGACCAATCCCGCCGCTGCCGCCTCCCCTCGCCGCCAACTCGGGAACGGGAGCAGGAGGCCATTGGAAAACTTTGGGCAAGATGGCCCGGCGGTGATTTCCGTGCCCGTCTCTCCTGCGCCCGGCCTCTGCGCCGCAGGCCCAGCCTCCAAGCGTCGCACGTGCTGCAGCCCCGGCCCGGCCCCGGCTCCTGCTGCCCATGGCGGTGGCCGAGCTGTACACACAGGTAGGAGGGTCCGCTGGGCTCCCGGGAGCGCTGTGGGGGAGCCGGCCCTGCTAACGCTGACTCGACCTGGCGCCCGGGCCACACCTGCGCACCTGACACGGCAGGGCGGGCGGGCGCTCGCTGGGGGCCGCGGAGGGGCCGCGGGGACCGGGGGCACGAGCGAGCGTCGCCCCTCCAGGGCCCCGACGTACTCCGTCTCTGCCCGTGGGCTAGCCCCCTCCTGGCTCCGCCCCGCCTGGGTGCCCTGCGGGTGGGAAGACCCTGTGGGAGGGGCCGCCTCCGCTGCTCCGGCCTCGGGGCCTAGAATCCCCAGTGACCAGGGGTCGCGCGTGGGTCCCCATCTCCCGGGACTGGAGCGCCTCGGCCCCTTCCTCCCACACCACGGGTGGAATCAGAGTTGCCCATGCAGACGTAGAAGCTGAGACGCCAGCGAGTCTCCTGGCACCCCCTTGAACGAGTTGGCACAGAAGCTTATGGCCGCAGTGTTCGGGCTGCTTTCTAGAATTCTGTGCCTTCCAAGTGCGTGAACGTGCATGTAGGCTCATCACATGCCTAAAGCTGAAGCAGCCTGGGTCACAGGCTTGAGGGCACTGCAGTGGCACCAAGCGCTTGGGGAGCCCAGGGGCCACGAGGTGCAGTCGTAGGCTCTTTGCCTAACATCTGTACTGTTCGCAACAGTACAAATACTACAGTTTGTAAAGCGCCTTTCGTATACCCTGACTCTGGGAAACACTAGAGCATTCCTCACAAACTTCCTTTCTGCTGGCTGGGGCTCCACCTCTTACCTCGGAAGGGCAGCGTTCCCTCTGAGATGGGCTTCCAAGCCCTCTGAGATGGGTTTGGGTAATTATTTGGATAAAGAGTGTGACAGTGTTAGCACTTTTGAAAAAAAAAAAAAATCCGTTTGAATAGCCATAAAGCCTGATCCTCCTATATACCAGTGGGGAAATCCAGAGACCTCAGTATTCAGACGAGTGGGACTAGAATCCATCCATTTCCCCGGACATGTGCTCTAGCTTTCTACTTTGAAAGACGCTTTTGCTGTAGATAGAAAAGATAGTCATGAAAATAATCCTGTTTCAATGGTTTAAGCAAACGTTTTTCTTCTACTTTGATTACTTAGTAACAGTCTGGACACAAAGCAACCAAACTGTAGTTTCTCCTCTGTTGCATCTCCATTAACTGGAGTTCTAAATGGACAGTGTTTGAATTGCCCTAGTTTTGTTCTAGAATATTTTCACCAGTGAGAGTGTGAGCCCTCAGATAGCCAACAGCGCTTCTTCAGTCTTCAGTTTACTGGAAGTGGAAGAAGTCTTGGACTAGTCTTAGACTATACTTTGGAGGACACAGAAAAATGCTGCTGCGGAACCTGTTTGAGGTGAGAGTATTTCCAGAAGCAGAAGCACACAGGTGCAAGTGCCCCTATCCTCAGGTGCCTCAAACCTCAAATATTTATTGAATGTCTAGTAAGTACCAGGCACAATGTAGGAAAACTGACAGGAAGGAGTTTAAAGGTACAAGCTTGGAGGGAATGAGAATCTGAGAATCCCAGAGACTGACGCAACCCGATGGCCATCCCCACCGACCTTGTGTCCAGGTGGACACCTGTGTTCCTAGGCTGCCACCTCCCTTCCTGGTAGGCAGTTAGTCCCCATTTTGTCTGTTCTGCAGGTGGGAAGGGGAGGGCCATGGCAGCCAGAGAACGAGGTCAGGGCTTTATTCCCCAGTGCGGGTTTTGAGTGGGGGCTGGCAGGATCAAGGGTGGTATGTTAGGACTGTTAGATTTGTTATGTATGCCAGCAGCGCCCTTGGGCTGTGGAGGAAAGGGGCTGGGGTCAGGTAGCTGAATTCTGAGGTCATTCCAGCTGTTGGAAGATAATTAGAGCTGCAGTGTTGGCCATGGAGGGTGGAGGCAGGTGAGACTGAGAGGCTGGACTGGGGAGTGGGGTGGGGGTTTGAGGGACCAGCCAAGGATGACATTTGAGGTTAGAGTGTGTATGAGAGAGAGCAGGGTGGTGCTCTTGAGTGAATTAAGGATGTGGCCTGAGGAGGAAATATTTCTTAGGAAAGTCATCAGGCAAGTTCTGTATTTGCAGGAGTTGAAGGGGTGAGGGGGCTTCCAAGGGAAGGTGCCTTGCAGAGTGGGAGGTGTCAGAGGGAGGGGATGGGCCCTGCCAAGGGTCTTCTGCCCAGAGGTGGTCACTGAAGCCAACAAGACACTGAGGGTCGCACCACGGTGGGAGAAGGCAGACAGAGAAGAGGGCCAGGGACAGACCAGCGGGAAATGCATCTGTGCAAGGAGTGAGAGGAAGCAGAAGGGCTGAGATGGAGCCAACCAGAGGAGGAGCACACAGGGGAGCTGGGAGGCACCCTGTGGGAACAGGGAAGAGGGAACTCCAGGAGAAGTCTTGGTGAGGGCAGCAATCGCTGCCAGGTGAGGTGTAAAATCATCCATCTCTTTTCAAAAGCTACAGGTGCCATGTCTTAGAAATGTTCAGAGCAGCAGTTCCCCTATTTGAAATCTCTCTAAGAGCTGGTCTGGCATTCTCTGCTCGACTACCTCTAGAGGCTCCCATTGCATTCAGACTCACTGACCAGCCACGAGGTCCTGCCTGTCTCCCTGCCTTCACCTGGACTCACGCTCTGCCAAACTCCTTGCCACTCCCTCAATGCCTTGCTAGCACGTCACCACTGCGTGCCTTGGTGCACGGAACTCCACCTGTCTGAGGCTCTGTCTGTCACCTTTGCCCACAGCACCTGCACCTTCCACCTTCAATTTGTGCAGAACCTCTTCTGAGAAAGCCTCTGCAGCCAGCCCCTCCACACGGTGCCTTCCATATTGCCTGTTAACAGTTCGTGAACCCTCTGTCTCCCCCATTGACCAAGAACTTTCAGTGAGCAGGGGACAGTGGGGGCTTCGTGTTTGTTGTGCACCTGTGTGCATGACTGAACGTTTCTGCTTACAGAAATAGCTAGGACCATGGAGACGATGATATGGATGATGGTTATTTTTATTTCTATGTACTAGATGCCATCCTCAGAGTTTCATGTGCCCTCTCTCGTTTAATCTGAATAAACAACTCTATGTGTTAGATGATCTCACACTTTTAGAAATGGCTTGAGTCAAGTAAGTTGCTAAGGTAACATACAAGTGATGGAGCCAGAGGTGAAAACCTGTGTTCTTAGTGTCTCTCACCACCACCACCTTGGTTCAACCGCCTTTATTATCTTCCTCTTCTTCAAGGGATCTGACCTTTTCCCCAAACACAGTGGGCTTGTGGGAAGTTCATCCACTTTCTAGCTACCTCTCCTGACATCTGCTTTTTTATATTATTCCTTATAATAACTAAATTGGAACCAACTCCAGTGTCCAGCGAGAGGGGGAAAGTTGAGTAAATTGTGGAAGACTCACATGATAAAACAGCACGAAGCCATTAAAAGTACTATTTCTGAAGAGTTCCTAACATGAAAACATGGTTATGTGAAAAATGGGGCACAATTATATATACTGTATGAGGATAAACATAAAATATGCAAACAAAGGAAAAAGACCACATATATCACTGCCTAAAGATTGGACGGTCTTTTTTTCTAGTAGCTGCAGAGAAGTCAACAAGGATGAAGGCTGGGGATGGGTCGTTAGGTTTGGCCACTAAGTTTGGTCCCCAGCATCGTTTCTGTTTAGGTAGAACTGTGAAGGGGAAAGGCAGACCCTGACATGACCCGCTAAAGGGAGGAAACTGGCAGAGGACTGCGGTCTGAAGATGTAAGAAAGGCACCAGGCACGGGTTAACCTTGGAAAGGAGTGAGGGCCCAAGGCTGCAGTGGCAAGAGTTGAAGGCACAGAGATACTGACAGAGAAGGAAGACAGCCCAGAGAACTTGGCAGCTGCTGAGAAGGAAGGATGGGTAGGACGGAGGACTTGAGGGGAGTGACAGTGCCACCAACCTTTTCTCTGACAGCATCATTCCCTCAGCATCCAGGCCACCTTCTTCTGGGTGAATTTTCACACCTTGATGCCCATTTTAGTGGCACTATTCTCTAGCCTTGGTCTACTCAGCCATGAGTACGGTGCAACTTCTTGTGAGCATCCCTCAGTGCATCCTGGCGTTATGTTAGTACTTTAAGCAGAGCTGGTACATGCTCTGCCCCTGGTGGGTCAAATAAAGTCCTGGTCCTGCCCCTTACTAACTGAGTGATACCGGGCAAGTTACTTAACCCGAGTTTCCACACCAGTATAATGGACTGAATTGTGCTTACCAGCTGAGGAGGTCACTATGAAGATTAATGTGTGTAAAATCCTTAGCACAACATCTGACACATAATGCTTAATAAAGGTTACTTGGATACTGATGCTATCATAATACAGTTGATTTTTTTTTACCTAAATACAGACTTTACATTTATCCCTATAAAATTTTCCATTTTATTTAGTGCCCAGCGTTTCTGAAGCTTGTAAGAACCTTTTGAATCTTGATCATCTTTAGCTAATCATCTGCTGATCTTTAGCTATTTCATCTGCTGATTTGATACATGTGTTTTGTTTTTCATCTACGATACTGGTGAAAGTGTTGAATGAAAGGGGAGGCAGTAGAGCCCTGTGGCATGCCTCTGGAGACCTTTTCGCTTTTCTAAAGGTTGCTCTTTGCTCATTAATTAGAACTCAGGTGATGACTGTTCAGTGACAGATTCCCTACAGTTATTCCACCATCTGTTTCTTCCACTTGTGCAAGAGGAACTCACAAATATCTTCGAAGTTCTGCTGAAACTCAGATGTGCAAGGTCAAAAGAAGTGTCTTGACTAGCAGTCCAGGGCCCCTGTCTAAAATGAGGTCAAAGTTCAGTGTAATGATTTTTTTTTTTTTTTTTTACTTTGGCTAATTCTAAATAGTTTTTAGGCTTTTATATATCATTAACAACTCTGGAAAATTAAATGTATCCATTGTATTATGTATGGGTAGTTCAAAGAGAAAAAAAGGGATGAAAAGACTGAAATCCTAAGTTTAGTCTTTAACTGGTGGAACTGAACCACTGGGAATTTGAATTTTTGTTCAAAAGTTGTTTATGGAGTGCTGGCTATGGGAAGTCATTGCATTGGATTCCTAGCACAAAGACTAGGCTCTTGAAGTTCAAATGCCAGCGGGGGAGATGGGAGGCAGCCCAGATACTTGGGGGCGGGGCAGAGAGCGCTCAAGGGAAAGCATCAGCTCTGCTAGACGGCAAGCGGCAAGGAGAGTGCTTGGGTGAGGACTGTGTCCAGCTACTCCACACTATTCAGAGCTGTTTGCTCATGGATGGGGAGAGGATGGGTGGGGCCAGGGTGGAAGGAACAGAAGTACACAGCAGAAAGCCAAAGAAGGCCTGCCATGTTCCAGAAAGTGCTAGTGGTTTTGGGTGGCCACAGGCAGAGGGTGGATTGAAAAGAGGGTGAGGCCTGAGTAGGAAAATCAGCCAAAATGCTGGTTGTCCAGGCCTGGCTCTTCCTCAAAACCCATGGGGGGTTGATTTTCAAAGCTTTTCTCTTGCCGGACCCCACCCACAGGAATTCTAATCAAGTACAGTTGAGAGAGTCTGTCTGTTCAAAGAAACCTGGTGCTCAGCCTGGCTGAGGAAGCCCCTGGGGGCTGCTGCACCAGTCAAGAGAAAATTGGTGGGGTAGGGTTGGGGCTGACTTATGGCCATGGCAAGGGGGCTGGTGGGCAGAGGCGAACAGGAGAGAGCATTTAAAAGGCACTCTTTTCCAGCACCTGGTAACTGTTGGGCTGTTGGGGTGGAGACACGGGGGGCATCCAGCACTGTCCCAGGCTTCTGACATGGGGGCAAGAGAGCTAGGAAGGAGGAGCGTCCGCATCACTGGAGTTTGGAATTTATGAGTCTACGAGGACATTTAGGGGCTGACATCTTGGAGGCAACTGGAAATGTGGTATAGAGCTCCAGTGCACGATCTGGGTGGGAGATCTCAGATGCATCGGTGCCAGGCAGTTGCAGAAGCTCTGGAATTGGGTGGAACTCTCCAGAAACAGCCTATCATGAGAAGAGGCTGGAAGGACCTTGGGAGACACGGACATGGGGGGAGTGGGAGGGGCAGGGGAACCAGGGAAGGGGCCTGTGAGGAGTGAGTGAAGAGGAGGAGGAAGAGAGGGGCATGGTGTGACAATCTGGCCTGGCTGACCTGGAGTGTGGACACTCCCAGTCCAGAAAGCGGTTCTAGGAGGGAAACTCATGTTGTCCCATCTTGTCCCATCTTCCATAGACGTCTTCAAGTCATTTCTGTGGCTGATGCCAGAAGATCCCTCAGAAAAGCGGGCGGCGTGAGAAGATGCTGTGTGCCCTGGGGGGGTGGCTGACATGATCTTGAGCTCATAAGGTTCAGTGGTCCCAAGCCTCTGCCTCAGCTTGGAGCCTTAGCATGGGAGGGCACTCGGGGAAGGTGGGAGGTGGCCCTCTCTTTCTTGGCTCGGCTGACGGGCTTGGCAAGCCGTTCCATCCCAGTCCACAGGCTCCTGCCTCATGGGAAGGCCCCATATTCTGGAGGTCAGTTGACAGCTGGTTACATTGTTTGCATGGACTGTGGACTGTGTCTATTTGGATGAATGCTGTAAAGTTAGCTCTTCCTCCAGTTTGAAGCATTGCTTTGTGGGTAGAGGAATGTGAGGGAGGAGGGGATGGGAATGAATGGGTGGAACTTACCTGGAGCTGAGTAAACTCACCGTGTTTACTTACCAGGCTGGGTTTCAGCTGCAAGGGCACTCAATGCCAGCAGAGGCACCAGGATCGCAGGGTGTGGGCAGCCTGGGGTACTGGGCTGAGGAGTCACTGGTCTTCAGAAGAGAAGCCGCCAGTGGTTACGTATGTCCTAATCTTACCTGCCATTTAATACCATTTTTAGCTGAAACCAATCCTAAACTATAGTTAGGAGAGCACATGGACTCTCAAGTAGATGGTTGCAGTTCAGAGTTCAGGATTACTTTCAGGGCCAGATTCGTTTAATTAACCAGGAGTTCAAACTAGGAGTCACAGGCCCTAGCTCCGCTGGAGTCCTGGTCCTTTGAGACTGTGTGCTGTTTGGTGAGTTATTGCTCTCTCTGGGCTTCAGGTAGGGGCTCTGTCAAACAAAAGGATTGACTGGCCTAGTGACTTGCACATTACTTCTCAGAGCCCAGGCTTCCTTGGATTGTCCCCAGGGCCCTCCGCTCCAGCTCCATCAGAACACCACTTTCGCCTGCTTCGCTTAGCCAGCCGGACAACTTCATTTTTTTTTTTTTTTTTTTTGAGACGGAGTTTCACTCTTGTCGCCCAGGCTGGAGTGCAATGGCATGATCTTGGCTCACCGAAACCTCTGCCTCCTGGGTTCAAGCGATTCTCCTGCCTCAGCCTCCCAAGTAGGTGGGATTACAGGCACCTGCCACCACACCTGGCTAAATTTTTTGTATTTTTAGTAGAGACGGGGTTTCTCCATATTAGTCAGGCTAGTCTCAATCTCCCGATCTCAGGTGATCCACCCGCCTCGGCCTCCCAAAGTGCTCTTCCATTCTCGCTCTCTCAAAACTTACACATCCATGTCACATTTCTGCAAGCTCCTGCTTTTTGCTAGCTGTTAAGGATTAAAGCAATTCAAATGATTTAGGGGTAGTCACGATTGATATCCATCCAGTGACTTTTTTGTTGATTAAGCAAGGCGATTTATATTAATAAGATACGTTCCTCATCCAACATTGTCCTAGTCTAGTACTTGTACCGTGAACTTTTTTTTTTCTTTTGAGATGGAGTTTCACTCTTGTCTCCCAGACTGGAGGGCAGTGGTGCGATCTCAGCTCACTGCAACCTCCACCTCCTGGGTTCAAGCAATTCTCCTGCCTCAGCCTCCCGAGTAGTTGGGATTGCAGGCGCGCACCACCACACCCAGCTGATTTTTGTATTTTTTGTACAGATGGGGTTTAACCATTTTGGCCAAGCTGGTCCTCAACTCCTGACCTCACGTGACCCACCCACCTCAGCCACCCACCTGCTGGGATTACAGATGTGAGCCACCGTGCCCAGGCTGTTTTATTCTTATTCTTTATTTCCATCAGCATTTTTATATGAACATCTTAAGCATAATGCAATGTTGAAAGAACTTTACAGGTCAGGCATGATGGCTTATACCTATAATCTTAGCACTTTGGGAGGCTAAGACAGGAGGATCACTTGAACCCAGGAGTTCAAGGCTCCAGTGAACTGTGATCATGTCACTGCACTCCAGCCTGGGCCACAAAACTAGATCCTGTCTCTTAAAAAAAAAAAAAAATTATAGTGAACACCTGTTTTACCACCTGGATTCTGGTGTGGACAGTCTACCATATTCATTGTATCCCATGTCTATCCATCTTTCTGTTCTTCTATCTGACCTTCAATTCATCTCACTTTTTTGAAGCATCTTTAAGTCATATATCAACACACCTTCTACATATTTCAGTATGCGTATTAACTAGAGTTCCATGTTTTTTGTAAAATTTACACACAATGAAATGCACCAATCTTAAGTCTGCATTGTCTTAGGTTTGAAAAGTGCTTAGCCCCTATGTAACCCAAGCCCCATCAAGATACAGAATGTTACCATCGCTCCCAGAAGACCCCCTCACACACCTTGGGAGTCACTCCCTGGCCCCACCCACCCTCAGAGGCAACTACTGCTGTGAATTGTTTCCCAGCACACATTAGTTTTAGCTGTTCCAGAACTTGATTTTGTGTTCACAATCGGTGGGTTCTTGGTCTCACTGACTTCAAGAATGAAGCCGCAGACCCTCACAGTGAGTGTTACAGTTCTTAAAGATGGTGTGTCTGGAATTTGTTCCTTCTGATGTTCAGACGTCTTTAGAGTTTTTTCCTTCTGGTGGGTTCGTGGTCTCGCTGGCTTCAGGAGTGAAGCAGCAAACCTTAGCAGTGAGTGTTACAGCTCTTAAAGGCAGTGCCTCTGGAGTTGTTTGTTCCTCCTGGTGGGTTCGTGGTCTTGCTGGCTTCAGGAGTGAAGCTGCAGACCTTTGCTATGAGTGTTACAGCTCATAAAGGTAGTGCAGCCCCAAAGAGTGAGCAGCAGCAAGACTTATTGCAAAGAGCAAAAGAACAAAGCCTCCTGTAATCCCAGCACTTTGGGAGGCCGAGGCGGGCGGATCACGAGGTCAGGAGATCGAGACCATCCTGGCTAATACGGTGAAACCCCGTCTCTACTAAAAAAAAATACAAAAAAACTAGCCAGGCGAGGTGGCGGGCGCCTGTAGTCCCAGCTACTCGGGAGGCTGAGGCAGGAGAATGGCGTGAACCCGGGAGGCGGAGCTTGCAGTGAGCTGAGATCCGGCCACTGCACTCCAGCCAGAGCGAGACTCCATCTCAAAAAAAAAAAAAAAAAGAACAAAGCCTCCACAGCGTGGATGGGGACCCAAGCAGGTTGCCACTACTAGCACCGGCAGCCTGCTTTTGTTCTATTACCTGACCCAACCCACATCCTGCTGATTGGTTCATTTTACAGAGAGCTGATTGGTCCATTTTTGACAGCGTGCTGATTGGTGCATTTACAATCCCTGACCTAGACACAGAGTGCTGATTGGTGCATTTTTGACAGAGTGCTGATTGGTGCATTTACAATCCCTGAGCTAGACACAGAGTGCTGATTGGTGCATTTACAACGTTAGCTAGACATAGAGTGCTAGACAGAAAAGTTCTCCAAGTCCCCACTAGGTTAGCTAGACACAGGGTGCTGAGTGGTGTATTTACAATGCCTTAGCTAGAAGTAAAGATTCTCCAGGTCCCCACTAGGCCCAGGAGCCCAGCTGGCTTCACCTCGTGGATCCCGCACCAGCGCTGCAGGCGGAGCTGCCTGCTAGTCGCGCGCCCTGCGCCAGCGCTCCTCAGCCCTTGGGCTGTTGATGGGATCAGGAGCCGCGGCGCAGGGGGCGGCGCTCTTCGGGGAGGGGCGGAGGGGAGGGTCCGGCATGGCGGGCTGTAGGTCCGGAGCGCTCCCCGGCAGCGAGGCAGCTGAGGCCCTGCGAGCATTCGAGCTCAGCGCTGGCGGGCCGGCACTGCTGGGGGAGCCGAGGCACCCTCTGCAGCTGCTGGCCCGGGTGCTAAGCCCCTCACTGCCGCAGGCCTGCGGCCAGCCGCTCGGAGTGCTGGGCCTGCCGAGCCCACGCCCTCCCGGACCTGGCGCTGGCGCGCGAGCGCCGCGCGC